>NC_079216.1:2703577-2921077 GCF_029633865.1 Lampris incognitus | reverse complement strand
AAGCCAGAGAAGAGAACTCTGAAGCCTACATTTTTAAAGGAGATTCATCAACGCAGAAAGAGAAGTTTCTTCCCCAGAAACACAGACAAACTTTAGCATCACTTATGAAGCCGCCTCTCCGGGGCCGGGTCGCGCTGGCAGCAAGCTAAGTAGGACACTCCAGACGTCCCTCTCCCCGGCAACACCCTCCAGCTCCTCCTGGGGGATCCCGAGGCGCTCCCAGGCCAGATTGGACATGTAGTCCCTCCAGTCTACCCCGGGGTCTCCTCCCATTTGGCCTTGCCCGGAAAACCTCCAAAGGAAGGTGCCCAGAAGGCATCCTGATCAGATGCCCGAACCACCTCACCTGGCTCCTCCATCCTGCAATGATAATGAAACCCACCCAAAATAACGTTGACTAATTGTGCGATGTGATGGAGTACCCATCTCCAACTAGCTCCAGGAAATTAATGGAAACTGCTGGCTGTCTGGAAACGAGGAGGGAACATTCACGGCATCTCGAACACTACAGCATGCTCTGGAATATGGTCAGGGATACTATCAAGTATACACCATACGTCCATCCATGATCCGAACCACTGATCCTGCTCTCAGGGTCACGGGGATGCTGGAGCCTATCCCAGCAGTCACTGGGCAGCAGGCGGGGAGACACCCAGGACAGGCCGCCAGGCCATCACAGACCCCCCCCCCCCACCCACCCACACACACACCTAGGGACAATTCAGTACGGCCGATCCACCTGACCTACATGTCGTTGGACTGTGGTAGGAAACCGGAGCACCCGGAGGAAACCCACCCAGATACGGGGAGAACATGCAAACTCCACACAGAGGACGACCCGGGACGACCCCCAAGGTTGGACTACCCCGGGGCTCAAACCCAGGACCTTCTTGCTGTGAGGCGTGCACACACACATCATCGGCGGTCACTCGGGATCGAGTATGACTGTCCTCCTTCAAGGTCCTTGCGGGTCTTGAGGTGGGATCCTCAAGACCCGCAGCTCTGGACAGCTTTTTATGTGGAGAGGCTGATGCGCCTGCAGCCACCACACGGTCCTTGGCAGGGGGTGTCCAGAGTCCAGTGTCATGGAGAACCAAAACGATTGGGGACCACCCTCTGTTGCAGCCTCCATCCATCTTCACTGCCGTTGTGACCTGGAGACATCTCCCACCAGCTCCACCCTCGAGGTCTTCTGCTGGATCGCCACCTTGCTGTGGTGGAGGAGCTTGCATGTACTAATGATCCCAAGAGCTATGCCACCCGCACCTTGGCTCCTAGTAGGGTCACCCCAGGCCAAGGCGGCTAGGTTAAGGGGTTTCCACATGAAGCGTGATCCAACACACACACACACACACACACACACATTCTCAGACTGAGTAGAAAAGCATTGCTTTTCTTCCAAAAATCTTTTCTGCTTTCATATTTTTATTCTGACGGTTGTCTTGTGTGTGTGTGCTGACCTGAGCAAAGGGAATGTCCATTGTGGACCAGAAAGTATGTCTATCGATCTGTCCCTGTGTTGCCTCCAGGTTTCCGCTTCCCTAAGTAACGCTGAGCAAGGCCCTTCACAGCATCATGCTGCCTCCCCAGCAGCTGAAGGTGGAGGTACAAGCTCGAGGGTCAAAGCTCTTTGATAAGCACTGTCACAACAAACACAAAACAGCTTCAGACACCCACCTGGTTTCCTTCTTCTCTTACTGCGCCGGGTCTTCGCCACACGGGTCATGTCCTGGCCGTCCTTTACAGAGACGGGACCCGGGTGTTCTGGACTCGGGTCAGCATCCACAGAGAGCAGACGGGAGCGTGTCTCCCGGGCACCTGCAGGCTTGTGGGCTTCAGTTAAGTTGCTGCTGATACAGGACGAGCCACATGGACGCATGTCACCCTGACATTTAAACCTGACATTCACCGGACAGCAGATCCGAGCACACACGCCCCCTGCTGACTCATAATGGGAACGCATGCAGCTGGCTGGCGTCTGTGATACATGACGCAGTCCTACAATTACTCCTGCCGCCATGTCGGTTCCAAACGGCCACTAGGAGGGGTGTGCCCTCAGCTAATAGTACATGAAGGAAACGATGATAGCAGGGTCCTCCTCGAAGGCTGCACATCCACAGACTGACAGGCGACACATTCTTATCCGGAAGATTCTTTAGCCTCAGCGCTGCATATGAAGGCCTCTTCTTCCCCGTTCAATCCACTCGGGCGCTGAGCAAAACTCTTCTTATCTTCAACTGTTTCCTTTCTGGCCGCTCCCGTTAGGGGGCGCCAGAGTGGATGGTCTGTTTCCATTTCTTTCTTTTTTGTTTGTTTGTTTTTGTTTCCTTCCCCTTTTTCTCCCCAATTGTACTTGGCTAATTACCCCACTCTTCCGAATAGCAGACTACCACACCCCTCCTCCCATACATGTGGAGTCACCAGCCGCTTCTTTTCACCTGACAGTGAGGAGTTTCACCAGGGGGACGCAGCGCGTGGGAGGATCACGCTATTCTCCCCCAGTTCCCCCTCCCCCCCTATCAGGCGCCCCGACAGACCACAGGAGGCGCTAGTGCAGTGACCAGGACACATACCCACATCCAACTTCCCACCCAGAGACACGTCTGTAGGGACGCCCGACCAAGCCGGAGGCAACACGGGGATTCGAACTGCTGATCCCCGTGTTGGTAGGCGACAGAATAGACCGCCATGCTCCTTCCATTTCTTCCTGTTGTCTGCTGCATCTTCCTGTGTCACGCCAGTCAGCCGCATGGCCTCCCTCACCACATCCATAAACCTCCACTTCGGCCTTCCAAACCGTCCAACCTGAGCTGTCCCTCCCATATACCCACTCCTAATCCTGTCCTTCTTCATCACTCCCAGTGAAAATCTTATCATCTCCACCTCTGCCACCTCCACCTCCCCCTCCTGTCTTTTCAACAATACTGTGACTGCAAGTACCCCACCCTTATAAACAATACAGTGACTGCAGGTACCCCCACCCTTATAAACAATACTGTGACTGCAGGTACCCCCACCCTTATAAACAATACAGTGACTGCAGGTGTCCCCACCCTTATAAACAATACAGTGACTGCAGGTGTCCCCACCCTTATAAACAATACAGTGACTGCAGGTACCCCACCCTTATAAACAATACAGTGACTGCAGGTACCCCCACCCTTATAAACAATACAGTGACTGCAGGTACCCCACCCTTATAAACAATACAGTGACTGCAGGTACCCCACCCTTATAAACAATACAGTGACTGCAGGTACCCCCACCCTTATAAACAATACAGTGACTGCAGGTACCCCACCCTTATAAACAATACAGTGACTGCAGGTACCCCCACCCTTATAAACAATACAGTGACTGCAGGTACCCCACCCTTATAAACAATACAGTGACTGCAGGTACCTCCACCCTTATAAACAATACAGTGACTGCAGGTACCTCCACCCTTATAAACAATACAGTGACTGCAGGTACCCCCACCCTTATAAACAATAGTGACTGCAGGTACCCCACCCTTATAAACAATACAGTACAATAGAGTACCTAACGACTCAAACCAACCACCAGTTTCCCATGCACGATGGTGTGACCATTAAGCAGGGGTACAGTGGTCATGTGTACTGTTCACAGAGGGTCGGGGAATAGTTGCAGTCACAGCTTTGTAAGATGGTGACAGATGTACTCTTATGGCAGGAAAGCCACTTTTCTGTCCGTGTGTGTGTGTGTGTGTGTGTGTGTGTGTGTGTGTGTGTGTGTGTGTGTGTGTGAGAGAGAGAGAGTGTGTATTTCCCTTCCCCCAGTAGGTGAGAAAAGGGGGTGATTTGTCACCAAGTTGGAACACCACAGAAGGGGAGATGCATATGCCCGGGGGAGACCTGCAGTCTGCTGAGTGTACTGCTGTAGTTGTATTGGTTTTCTGTGTCTGGCACTGTAACTCCTGTTGTGAGTCTGATTAGCACTGAACAATACAATTTCACCCCCAGCACGAATAAAGTTTCTACTTGTGGTAAAGAAAGAAAGAAGACTGGACTGATCCTGGAAACACAGATGCGTCGGGGCTGTTCATGTTCTTGCCCCACCATGTCAGGGGTTACGGGTCAAATTATCAGGGTATTCTTCCAACCTACTAAAGCTGAGAGGAAGAAAGAGATGGTCATTTCCTGTCTGTTTGCTTTTGGAGAGTCTCTTTTTCAGGCTGTCATCAGCTGAGGTGAGAGTCCCTGACAGGAGGAGGACGGCCACATCCAAACGACACCAAGCTGATCGTAGATTTAATCATTTATCACCTGTGTTGCAGACATCTGTCCCCCTCTCTCACAACTGCTCAGTAGATCCAGCCACTGAGGACCAGATGTACTATGTTTCCTGAAGATATATATGAGATATACTATGTTTCCTGAAGATATATATGAGATATACTATGTTTCCTGAAGATATATATGAGATAAATTATGTTTCCTGAAGATACATATGAGATATACTGTTTCCTGAAGATATATATTATATATACTGTTTCCTGAAGATATATATGACATATACTATGTTTCCTGAAGATATATATGAGATATGTTATGTTTCCTGAAGATATATATTAGATAAACTATGTTTCCTGAAGATATATATGAGATATATTGTTTCCTGAAGATATATATTAGATAAACTATGTTTCCTGAAGACATATATGAGATATATTATGTTTCCTGAAGATATACACTACCGTTCAAAAGTTTGGGATCACCCAAACAATTTTGTGTTTTCCATGAAAAGTCACACTTATTCACCACCATATGTTGTGAAATGAATAGAAAATAGAGTCAAGACATTGACAAGGTTAGAAATAATGATTTGTATTTGAAATAAGATTTTTTTTACATCAAACTTTGCTTTCGTCAAAGAATCCTCCATTTGCAGCAATTACAGCATTGCAGACCTTTGGCATTCTAGCTGTTAATTTGTTGAGGTAATCTGGAGAAATTGCACCCCACGCTTCCAGAAGCAGCTCCCACAAGTTGGATTGGTTGGATGGGCACTTCTTGCGTACCATACGGTCAAGCTGCTCCCACAACAGCTCAATGGGGTTCAGATCTGGTGACTGCGCTGGCCACTCCATTACCGATAGAATACCAGCTGCCTGCTTCTGCTCTAAATAGTTCTTGCACAATTTGGAGCTGTGTTTAGGGTCATTGTCCTGTTGTAGGAGGAAATTGGCTCCAATCAAGCGCTGTCCACTGGGTATGGCATGGCGTTGCAAAATGGAGTGATAGCCTTCCTTATTCAGAATCCCTTTTACCCTGTACAAATCTCCCACCTTACCAGCACCAAAGCAACCCCAGACCATCACATTACCTCCACCATGCTTAACAGATGGCGTCAGGCATTCTTCCAGCATCTTTTCATTTGTTCTGCGTCTCACAAACGTTCTTCTTTGTGATCCAAACACCTCAAACTTGGATTCATCCGTCCACAACACTTTTTTCCAGTCTTCCTCTGTCCAATGTCTGTGTTCTTTTGCCCATCTTAATCTTTTTCTTTTATTGGTCAGTCTCAGATATGGCTTTTTCTTTGCCACTCTGCCCTGAAGCCCAGAATCCCGCAGCCGCCTCTTCACTGTAGATGTTGACACTGGTGTTTTGCGGGTACTATTTAATGAAGATGCCAGTTGGGGACCTGTGAGGCGTCTGTTTCTCAAACTAGAGACTCTAATGTACTTATCTTCTTGCTCAGTTGTGCAACGCGGCCTCCCACTTCTTTTTCTACTCTGGTTAGAGCCTGTTTGTGCTGTCCTCTGAAGGGAGTAGTACACACCGGTGTAGGAAATCTTCAATTTCTTAGCAATTTCTCGCATGGAATAGCCTTCATTTCTAAGAACAAGAATAGACTGTCGAGTTTCAGATGAAAGTTCTCTTTTTCTGGCCATTTTGAGCGTTTAATTGACCCCACAAATGTGATGCTCCAGAAACTCAATCTGCTCAAAGGAAGGTCCGTTTTGTAGCTTCTGTAACGAGCTAAACTGTTTTCAGATGTGTGAACATGATTGCACAAGGGTTTTCTAATCATCAATTAGCCTTCTGAGCCAATGAGCAAACACATTGTACCATTAGAACACTGGAGTGATAGTTGCTTGAAATGGGCCTCTATACACCTATGTAGATATTGCACCAAAAACCAGACATTTGCAGCTAGAATAGTCATTTACCACATTAGCAATGTATAGAGTGTATTTCTTTAAAGTTAAGACTAGTTTAAAGTTATCTTCATTGAAAAGTACAGTGCTTTTCCTTCAAAAATATGGACATTTCAATGTGATCCCAAACTTTTGAACGGTAGTGTATATTAGATAAATTATGTTTCCTGAAGATATATATGAGATATATGATGTTTCCTGAAGATATATATTAGATAAATTATGTTTACTGAAGATATATATTATAATTATTATGTTTACTGAAGATATATATTAGATGAATTATGTTTACTGCAGATATATATTAGATAAACTATGTTTACTGAAGATATATATTAGATAAACTATGTTTACTGAAGATATATATTAGATAAATTGTTTATTGAAGATATATATTAGAATTATTATATTTAATGAAGATATATATGAGATATATTATGTTTCCTGAAGATATATATGAGATATATTATGTTTCCTGAAGATATATATTAGATATACTATGTTTCCTGAAGATATATATTAGATAAATTATGTTTATTGAAGATATATATTAGAATTATTATATTTAATGAAGATATATATTAGATAAATTATGTTTATTGAAGATATATATTAGAATTATTATATTTAATGAAGATATATATTAGATATATTATGTTTCCTGAAGCTATATATTAGATAAATTATGTTTATTGAAGATATATATTAGATAAATTATGTTTACTGAAGATATATATTATATAAATTGTTTCCTGAAGATATATATTAGATAAATTATGTTTATTGAAGATATATATTAGATATATTATGTTTACTGAGGATATATATTAGAATTATTATGTTTACTGAAGATATATAGTAGATAAATTATGTTTACTGAAGATATATATTAGATAAATTATGTTTACTGAGGATATATATTAGATAAATTATGTTTACTGAGGATATATATTAGAATTATTATGTTTACTGAAGATATATATTAGATATATTATGTTTACTGAAGAGATAACCGAAGTCCAGACAGAAGATTCAGTAAAGTGTTAAACTTCTAAAAACTTAAGTGAATGGTAACATTTTTTCTGTACAATTATAATTAACGTCTGACAAAGTTTTAATGAAGTCAGAGTTAAAAGAAGAGAACCAATCCTATATTGTGCATGTCTGGAAGAGAAAAAAATTGAAATGAACAAGTTTTTTTACAATATTTAATACACCCATATTCAAGGATAATAATGCAAGTAAATTGTTAAAATTGTCATTTTTATAAAAAATTATTATAATTATCGTTAAAATCAATTTGTCGCACGTGCTGGCTGGCACCACTCTAGGTACCGTTTAGCTAAAAGCCCCTCCCCAACTATAACGCAAGTAAGCAGGCTGCTTAACAATAAACAAGACCTTTATCATGAAAACCAAATCCACTAACTACCTCACTGCTCATCAGGGCTCTATTAACCTTGCATAATGATGCAGAAACAGCAGCAAGGAGCAACCGGGAAACATCATTATCATTCCCCGCTGCCTCCACCAGGAAGCCAAATAAACGGCTACAAACCTCGATAGCTTCTCCCGGCCTCCTTAAGGGTAATGAGCCCGCCATCCGAATTAAAGGCCAATGAATTAGCTGTGGGCCTCGCTTTTAATCAAGCGACAGATCAGCCGCAGATTACTCACCGTTACCTTTCTCCAATTTCCACCGGCTTAATTATTCACTTCTTTGTTCTGCCCACGAACTCTGCACCAACACAAATTAAAGAGCAAAGGAGGAACGACACATTTCTGGAGTGAACAAGCCGAAACTGTTTGAGCAACACAGCTTCATTAGGGAAACCTCTGTACTCATCTGATCGATGGGAGTCCAAACAGCAGGGAGGAAATGAATTAAAGATGACCCCTTACATTTACTACATCTCCTCCAAGCCAGCCGATGCCAGCAGAGCAGAGGGGTGTGACGGCTGGAAACCTCATGTCATTTTTAACATTGTTTTGAATGACAATAAACTGAATTGAATTGAATTGAAGAGCTGACGCTGATCCTGGCTGTGAGACCGCTTTCAGTAAGAGAATCTGTTAAGGTGACCCGGTCAAGTCAAGTCAGTTTTATTTGTATAGCCCAACATCACAAATTATAAACGTGCCTCAGGGGGCTTTACAGCAACACAACATCCTGTCCTTAGACCCTCGCATCGGATAAGGAACAACTCCCTAAAAACCTTTAACAGGGAGAAAAACTAGGAAGAACCCTCAGGGAGAGCAGCAGAGGTCGGGTCTCTCTCCCAAGACGCACAACGTGCCATGATGTTGTGTTTACACAATTTATACAATACAACACTGAAAGAGGATAACACAGTTATAAGGGAATTACAAGATATATGAAGAATGTGATGAGGAGGATGCCAAGCAGTGTCCAGATGCCACCAGAACAGCCCAGGACCTCAGCCACGTGACCACCATCACCATGGAGACCTGACAGGAGGACAGACTACACATGCACACAGGGAGACTCACACCACACCATTCACACACACGGGAGAAGAGACAAGAAAAGACATGTCACACATCGGAGCGAGAGAAGGATACAACATTGAAACGGGATAACGGAATTATATGGATTTATAAGATACATAAAAAGAAAATGTGATGACGGGGGTGCTAAGCAGTGTCCAGGTGGTGACCACCATCACCATGGAGACTTGGGAGGAGGACAGACTGGACATGCACACAAGGGAGACTCACATCACACCATTCACACACAGAAGAAGAGAAAGGAGAAGACATCATTCAGAGAGAGAGAGAGAAAAGACATGTGAGAGAAGAGAACAGTTTGCAGTAGTCAATAATCTGTACTCTATAATCTATACTATATACACTATAATCTATACTCTATGATCTATACTCTATACGATATACTCTATAATCTATACACTATAATCTATACTCTATAATCTATACTCTATACGATATACTCTATAATCTATACTCTATATTCTATATTATCTGGTCAGCAGAACAGTGATTGGTAAATTCATTGAGACAGAAACCGACCCACCATGCAGTACAGGTTGTGAAGCACTCAACTTAAAGACAACTCATTGTAGGTTAAGGTAGAAAGATGAGTTTTAAGTTTGGATTTAAAGACTCAACAGACTCTGATGGTCTGATGGCAGCAGGCAGGTTATTCCACAAGAACGGGGCCTGATAGGAAAAGGCCCTGCTGCCACCAGCTGACTTCTTCTTAACTTTGGGTCACACAGGAGCCCTGGGTTTTGAGAACGAAGAGCTCGAGATGGCATGTGAGGTTTAAGGAGATCAGACAGGTAGGATGGAGCAAGACCATTTAGGATTTTATAAGTCAGCAGAAGCACCTTGTATTCTGACCTAACATGGATAGGAAGCCAATGAAGGGAGGCAAGAATTGGTGTAATATGGTCAAATGTCCTAGTTTTAGTTAGGATTCTAGCTACAGCATTCTGAACCATCTGAAGACTTTTAGTACTAGAATGTGGCAGACCTGACAACAGAACATTACAGTAATCAAGTCTGGATGAAACAAATGCATGTATTAGAGTCTCTGCGTCAGCCATGGAGAGAAAAGACAGAATTTTAGCTATGTTACGTAAATTAAAAAAGACAGTCTTGGTGATTTCTTTAATGTGTTTATCAAAGGAAAGGCTGGGATCAAACGTACCACCAAGATTTTTGGCTGCCACACTTTGTGAAATCACAGAGTTGTCGATTGTTATCGTTACTTGATCAAACTGGTGTCTGTGTCTAGCAGGGCCAATGACCAGCATCTCAGTTTTATCTGAATTTAAAAACAAAATTTAGTGACATCCAGTTTTGCACAGCAGCCAAGCAGGCCTCTTGTGTCCACTTGTGATCCAATCACCCCCCCCCCAAAAAAACACATTTTAAAACCAAGTGTAAACAGAGTCTAAATTAGCCATTTAAGTATGATTATCAGCCCTTATAGGCACATACAGCTGAGTATCATCAGCATAGACATGGAATTTATTCAATGACTGTGTATAAATTGGCCAAGAGTGGAAATAAAGAGAGAAAAGTAGATGGCCAGCCAAGAACTGAGTCCTGAGGTATGCCATATTTAATGTCAGAGAATTTTGATGTAATACTATTATAGCAGGCACGTGTTCTTCCAGATAAGTAGGACTTAAGCCAAGAGTGAACTATGCCACAGACAAAAAAATGACAATTTAATCTGTCTAATAGTATACAGTGATAAGTGGTGTCAAAGGCTGCACTGAGGTCAAGTAGTAGAAGCACAGAAGTGGAATCAGAGTCCATAGCTATTAGAAGATCATTCACCACTCTGGTCAGAACAGCTTCAGTGGAGCGACAGGGCCTGAAAGCCGATTGAAAAGGTTCATATAGATAGTTTTCTTCCATATGGGTCGAAAGTTGTTGATATATAACTCTCTCTAGTACTTTAGAAAAGAATGGAAGATTAGAAACTGGTCGAAGAGACCCTGGATTGAGGTGAACTATTTTTAAGTAGATGTTTAACCACAGTGGTCTTAAAACTGCTGGGAACTGTGCCAGTAGTAAATAATGAATTAACAATGTCTAGCACTGTAGGTCCCAGGAAAAGGCAGAAATCTTTAAAAAGTTTTGTGGTAAAGGGTCAAGTAGTTGGTTTAGCTGCTGACATGAGCTTAGTTAAAGTATCAAGAGAGATCGTCTCAAAAGCTGTAATAACAGGGACTATCAGTGACTCATTGTGTAGATATGAAATTGGTTAGACAGGAGCTGCAGGAGCAGCTGGAGTTGAAGAACTATTTTTGTTTACAATATCATCAATCTTACTGCCGAAAAAGTCTGGAAATTCATGAGCCCTGAATGGTGAGCAACTAATAGACGGCTGCTTTTTAGTAAGTTTAGATAAAGTGTCAAAGAGAAGTCTGGGGTTATGTTTATACATATTGATTAAATGAGAGAGGTACGCTGCTTTTGCAGCAGATAAAGCACGCTTGTATTTCAATAAACACTCATGTCGAGCCCTGCCTGTCAGGCCCTGCAATGGACTGGCGGCCTATCGAGCATGTTTTCCCGCCTTACGCCCAATGACTGCTGGGCTAGGCTCCAGCATCCTGCAACCCTAATTGGGATAAGCAGCTTAGATAATGGATGGATGGGTTCACGTCAAGATAGGTAAAACACTTCCAATTTTGACTTTCACCATTTATGTTCCAGTCTCCTGCAGGCCCACTTAAGAGCATGTGTCTCATCATTAAACCAGCGTGTAGGCCTCTTTAGTTGCCTAGCTCTGGCAGTGAGAGGTGTAGCTGAATCGAGGAGACTAGAAAGGGCCACATTTAAGTCACTAGTGAAATGTCCAACAAAGACAGACATTAAAGTGAAAGGAGCCAAGACTTCAGGCAGCTGCTGGCCAAATCCAGCTACAGTGGACAGACCAATGTGTCGAGTGGATCTGTGACGACATTAACTGGACAGGCCAATAATGTTTCATTTTCCCCACTTTTTCTCCCCAATTGTATTTGGCCAATTACCCCACTCTTCTGAGCCATCTCAGTCGCTGCTCCACCAACTCTGCCAATCCGGGGAGGGCTGAAGACTACCACATGCCTCCTCCAATACATGTGGTCACCAGCCGCTTCTTTTCACCTGACAGTGAGGAGTTTCGCCATAGCACATGGAAGGATCATGATATTCCCCCTAGTCCCCACCCCCACCCCCGAGCAAGTGCCCCAACTGACCAGAGGAGGCACTAGTGCAGCGACCAGGACACACACCCACATACGCTTTCCAACCACAGACATGGCCAATTGGTCTGTAGGGACACCCGACCAAGCCGGAGGTAACATGGGGATTCAAACCAGCGATCCCCGTGTTGTTGAGTCTGCAATAAAGTTTTGAATTGAATTGAACTTAAATTGAATAACTGGGTTACAAATCAAAATAATAACCAGGTTACATAGAGAAGCGATAGTAAGAAAATAAACAAGAGTTATCAATCTCACGAGGCTGACTCTCACGAAGGCGGAAGCTGGACACAGCTGGCAGGAGCAGCTTGTATTCTCATCTAACATGGATAGGAAGACAATGAAGGGAGGCAAGAATTGGTGTAATATGGTCAAATTTCCTAGTTTTAGTTAGGATTCTAGCAGCAGCATTCTGAACCATCTGAGGACTTTTAGTACTAGCATGTGGCGGACCTGAGAACAGAACATTACAGCAATCAAGTCTGGATGAAACAAAAGCATTGTATTAGAGTCTCTGTGTCAGCCATGGACAGGAAATATCGAATATTAACTATATTACTGTTACCTGGTCAAGGTGAATAATAAGGTGGAAGTAAGGTGATAGTTTGATCAACTTGTCTTCATGTGTTCAATGAATGGGATCTCTTAATTACTTGAGTTTACGAGGCTTGTTGGATAATTTAATTATGAAATGGAAATTATGTCGCCTGCGATCCCACTGCCATCATTGTTTTGGAGAATTTTCAGAGAATGTTTTGCTGTTGCTTCTCAAGTTTACCCACCGTGGCTCACAGTCCGTTAATAGTGTCCTCCGCTGTGGAGATGTGTTGCTCTGCCTCAGAAATGCGGCTGCTGCATTCCTTCATGTCAGACTGAACATTCCTGATTGCTGCCAATACACTGTCCATTTCTGTGTGAACGTCTGGTTTGAAGGACAGCATTGCCTTCATGATGTCCGAGGTGGAGGGGTTTTCTGTGCTTTCGGTGGAGTCGGTGTTACCCGCCTGTGCAGGTGGTGCAGTGCCGTCCTCTTCGGAGTTGGCTGCAGTCACGTTTTCTCCAGTACCGAGCCCTCCGGTTGCCTTTTGATCATCCTTGTTCTTTTTCCTTGTCATGTTTGCTTATTCAAGCCTAAAATCAGGAGATGCTTTACTTGTTAAGGCGGTTCGGAATGTTTAAAGTGTTAAATTTGTAGGATTAGCAACAGAGCAGGAGAAACCACGACTGCTCAACACGCCGCCATTACGGGAAGTCCCATGTTTTGTTGTTTCAACTGTCCAAAAACATCTGGATATCAGGCGCCTTCATTTTACTGAACATGAAAGTTGTTTCAGTGTCATTCCAGAAACACGTGTTTCCTGCCGCTCAAAAAGATGCAACACACATTTGTACTGCTGACCTGCTCGCTAACGGGATCAGACAGTGTATTGCAGTACAGCGTGTTAGAATACAGCACAGTACATTACATGATTACTGTGACAATTACCTTTTCAGACTGGCATATGCAGTACAATCCACACTTCATTGAGTTTTGCGCAGCTGTTGATTTTATACTTAGCTGTTGTATGAACTTTTTACTGTCTACCCTGCCCAGTGACTGCTGGGGTAGGCTCCAGCATCCCCACAACCCTGAGAGCAGGACAAGTGGTTTGGATAATGGATGGATGGATGGATATATTACAGTACTGTACAGAAAAGTAGTCTGTTATAGTCTATCATAGCAGGGGTTCCCAAACCTTTTCATATCAAGGCCCCCCACAGCAGACGCACACAGACCACAGATCCCCAATTTGAGAGGATTTTGTCTTAAGGAATCCCCTCTGAGTATTTTTTTATTGTTAGGTTTGAATATAAAAAAAACTATTCATAGTAAATCAATGATCAAAGCAGAGCACTATGAATTCAGATGAACCAAAATATCCAACCCTATTTCTTTCCTTGTTCCAACTTCCAAAACATGTGATAAACGTTAAAATATTCTATTCTTCCATTTGCTGGGGACCCCCTAATGACCCACTCAGGGACACCTGTTGGTCCCCAGACCCCAGTTTTAAAACCACTGTATCAAAGTACATTACATTACAGTATAGTACAATACAGTGTATTATAGTACTGTGTATTACAGTACAGTAAAGCACATTACAGTCCGATCCTCGTCTGAGGTGGGAGTGGGTGGTAACGGAAGGGCAGGTTGCTGTACGTCTTTGACAACTCCCCTCACAAACATTATCCAGCAGGTCTTTAGCAGAACTGCCTTGTTGCTGTTGTAGTTCATTAAAAGGAGGGTATTCTGTCTCTCAAACACACGCCTCCTCTCCTCAGGGAAGAAACCAGGGACTCAGATGAAGTCCCGCCGCTATCTTCAACCAGCAGGCACTGGCTCGGCCCTGGCTCCCTGTCAAATCCACGAGGAGAGCCTCTCGGTTTTAGTAATGTGAGTGGAGATTGAATATTTAAGCTCCTAATTAAATTCCTCCTCTACATCGGGGGGAAGCAACAGTTCAGTGGTACTTGTGCTCTCCTTGAGTATTAGTGCTTCGCACGCTGGCGTGGTGGTTTGGGATAAGGACTAGCATGAATCCCCGAGCCAAGCGAGGCCTACAGGGTAATGAACACAGGACAGAAAGGGTGTTCGAAGGATTTTACAGCAGTTGTGTTGGTTTTAGTTATGGGAAATTTTATTTCAATCAAATTCTTCAATGTTTCTTATAGCACACAAAAACTTGTAGGTATGGGCTTTACATTGATAAATAGGGATAACTATTGTTAGGGATGACTCAGTCATCACTTTACTACTGACGATACCAGTTAAAGGTATCTTTAGGTATCGTCCGATACCGAGTACCAATCCAATCTCTTACTTTTGCTGAACAGTGCAGATTTAGACCATTAGTTTGGGGTCAATGGGTAAAATAATTGAGATAGAATCCGTTTATTTTCCACTATTAAAGAAGAACAGCCTTCCACGTGTCAAGAAATGCTGTAAACAATGCTATTTTACTTTTATTCAGAACGGCCAGGATTTCACTCCTACCTAAAACGACCATGGGCCGCCCTTTTTAAACGCTATATTCTGTCAAGATAAATACCCAACTGAGATATTAATGCATTACATAGTTAGTATGTCTGTTAAGAAACTAACTGACACCAAAATTAACATTTTAACAGCTTTAATACTATTTTTAAACAATTTAAAATGGCCGCTGTCCAACGCCTGTAAATACTGCAAGGCCTCGGTGGTAGTCATGGTGCGTCTGTAACCAGACATGTTGGACATCATCACACATCAAGTGTAGACTAGTTGTCTGCACTGGAGGACGCCAGTGTGACAGAGCAATGAACTTCACACAGGAAATGATGCAACCAACACACGTCATAAATAGTGACGTGCAAATTACGAGCCGTCGTTTTGACGGCTCATGGTTGTTTTAGGTAAAGCTTATAACTTTGTGTGTGTGCGCGCATGCGCAATTGATCTAAAACTATTTTTAATGCAAATATATGTAATTTTAGGAGCATTCACTGAGCGGCGGGTCTGTATCTTTTTTTCCCCGCAAAGTTATTAAACTTTGACAATCCAAACCCGTCAAAATGACCGCCTTGGTCGTTCTATTAATCATGACTTGGTATCGGATTTTAGGCTTGGGTAAAATCTCCAATACTGATGCATCATTTTAGCCTGGTATCGGCCAGATATCTGATACCAGTGTCATTACTTATTTCACTATGTATGCAGCTAATACAACAGCAATAATAATAATAATAATAACAAAAACAGGTGTAACCCGGGTGTAACCCAAGCCTAATTCCTCCTAATAATTGTATAACTATATAAATATACGGAACCCAGTTAAAAGGCAAGAGGCTAAAATGTGTGCCCATTCAAATAAATTAATAAATTAGTTCATCAGTATTATTCAACTCCTAGTTTAAAATAGGGGGGAAGTGTAGTATTTATAGTGATATCAGGAACTCAATAATATAAAGTGGCGCTGAGTGAATGGCTCGCCAGCAACCCTTATGATTATTGGCTGATAAGTTCATGTGGTCAGGTATCGAGACAATACATTGGCTGGGGAGGGAAAACGAGAAGACAGGAGAAAAAGACACGAGGAGGCGAGGGAGACGAGAGAGCTCCTCGAAGTGAGAGGCTGCTACAGTAAAAGGTACATTTAGATAGAGAACACTTCGATGTTGTGTGCAGTTAATGACGATAGAAAGTGTCTGTGTGAGTAAGGGACTACGGACGTGTCATACACTTGTACCCTGTGAGTGTGTTCAGTGGCGCCCCCCAGACATGTTTCATAGGGGGGGCCAAATGGGGCCACTGAAAATCTTGGGGTGGCACACCAAAACCAAAAGCCATGACTGAATTTCGGGAATTCTATGATGCTGTTGTAGTATACTGTATAGCCTAGTGGAAAACTGTCAATATGAGAGTTAAGAAAAATATACATTATTGATTTAAATGAACAGCACCTAATGTAAGATATCAGATAGAAGCATATTATGCATAATCAGAAGCATATTCTGCATATGCGACTTGTGGCTGGCAGGGCCAGCAGGGGGGCAGGGATAGTATCAGGGGGGCCATGGCCACCCCTGGCCACCCGTTGGGGGCGCCACTGAGTGTGTTTGTTGGTTCAAGTTAGTTGGCTTAGCACGGAGCTAATAACATAGCATACTGCTAGCTCACCTTGCGTTGGCTAGCTAGCACAAACGAGTGCATGTGGTCTTTGCTTGCAGCAGTTATCATACAGTTAGCGAGTCTAGCTGCACGCTGCTCGTTAGATATTAAGGCTAGTGTTAGCCGCTGCTCCATTAGCGCCACAAACTACCGGACACATTTGTGGTTCCGCTGAGTAGCTGACGTGGGAGCAACGCCACCGGATAGCGCCCCTGGTGGCCTGGAGAAAGCCAGTGGTTCCTCCGGCCACGAGGGAACACAAGCGCAGCCATCTTGTGTGAGAGGTTTTGGGGAGTTGTCCGCTCGCCCATTTTGTGCCCTTCAGGACTGTGAGTACAGTAATGACTTATTACTGAAGAAGGACAGCTCAGCACGACCTGCTGACAGGCCTGCAACGTTTGGTTGAATGTTTTGAACACAGCCGGCATTTTGTGTTTTACTTTCTGTTGCACCGGTGCAGTTGTAGCCTGTGTGTATGAGTGTGCCATATTAACGTCAGAGGTTGAAGTGCTTATAGGGTTTACTTGTTGTATTCCTGTGCCTGACGCGGAGGCCTAAAGAGATTCTTCTTTGGGGATATATTTCAGATTTGTTTGTAATTGTTTTTATTTTATTTTATATATATTCTGTTAAAACTTACTTGCTGTTTGTAAATAAATGGTGCACGGCACTTGACTTAGTTATTAACATATTGAAGCGTTTCGATCCATAATGAGGCCCGGAGACACGATGTCAGATCAGGCGGTGGGTTTTATTGCCCTTTTTTATTACACCCACGACTCGCGCTAGCTGCTTGCCGCGCAGACCAAAACATGAAGATGCCCACTTCCTCTCGATTCCCACTCAAAAACCACCCCCAAAAAGCCCACCCCCATTCGTTGCCAGGTTACCAAATCCTGATATGCTACATTGCTCCTCCCTTTAAAGAAAGCGTTCGTCCCTGAATGTGACAGTTCTATGTAACAGCAACTTGAACTGCTGGCCCTGGATCTCGAACACACCTGGCCCTTGGAACCTAGAAACAGAGAAGAGGGGGTGGGGGGTGGGGGGAAACCAGGAACTCTTTTCTTTTCAGGAGCTCTTTTTCTCTTTTCAGGAGCTCTTTTCTCTTTCATTTCAGGATCTTTTTTTCTTCTTCCCCCAGTCTGTTTCGTCATCAGCTATTCTTGCACAACAGTAGCACTGGGCTGGGTGCCGCTGTCGCTTTGATCTTCTTAACTCAAAAGTCTTCTCCTTTTCCTCCTTCCAGTTGGCTCCTGGTGACACTTTGTCCTCTTCATCCATTTCTGTCCACATAGGCACCTCTGTCTCCTCTCCATCTGAAGCTGCTGTTGCCCCTGCTTCAAAGTCTGGCTGGCTGTCGTCTGCCGTAGTATAGTGTCCTGAAGGTGCAGAGCCTGGCTCAACTTCTCTCCCCCCCAGTATGGAGTTAGACGGTCTTGGTGCACTACCACTTTCTTCCGCCGGCCATTTTTCTGTACCCGGCACACTACATCGGACAGGGCTTCCAGTGTAGTGCAGGGTCCCTCCCACTGACTCACCAGTTTGGGGCATCTTCCTCTCTGGCGTTGGGGGTAGTATAGCCACACACGGTCACCTGGCTGGTACAGCTTCCCATGAGCACGGGTATCGTACTGTTGCTTCTGTCTTTTGGATTCTCCTTGGATGTGGTGTCGAGCAAACTCGTGAACTCTCTAAATCCGTTCCTGGATGCGCTGGACATAAACAGGCCCTGCTTCACCCAGTTCTTCTCCGGGAGGGTGCCCGAAAAGGAGCTCTGTTGGAGCGCGCAGTTCTTGGCTGAACATGATCGAAGCTGGAGTGCAACCGGTGCTTTGGTGCACTGCACTCCGATAAGCCATCATCAACAACTGTAAGTAGTCATCCCAGTCACGCTGATGCTTTTGGACGAAGAGTGTTAGTTGCACCAGGAGGGTGCGGTTGTACCGCTCGACCATCCCATCGCTTTGGGGGTGCAACGCCGTCGTGCGTGTCTTCTTGATGTGTAGTAGGCGACACATCTCTTTGAAGACTTGACTCTCGAAATTTCGACCCTGGTCACTGTGGATTTCATCAGACATACCAAACCTTGTGAAGAACCCGTCGACCAGGACTTCAGCCACTGTGGTTGCCTCTTTGTTTGGGATGGCATAGCTCTCCGGCCACTTGGAGAAGTAGTCCATGGCAACCAAGATATACCGGTTCCCCTTTCTGAGAGAGGCAGGGGGCCGAGAATGTCGACGGCCACTCTTTCCATCCGGTCCCCCATGTGGTATTGCTGCATCTCGGCCCGGGGACGCTGCAGTGGGCCCTTCCTGGCGGTGCAAGCATCACATCTCCGGCACCAGCTCTCTACATCACTGCGCAGCCTAACCCAGAAGAACCTGTCTTACGCGGGCTAGAGTTTTGTTGACTCCAAAGTGCCCTGCAGTGTGTAGGTCGTGAGCTAGCCTGAGGATCTCCTGTATGAGGACTTTTGGTGCTATCAGTTGCCACACCACCCTACCGGTCATGGACCCCACTTCTGACACCAGTGAAGCGTTTCGATCCATAATGAGGCCCGGAGACACAATGTCAGGTCAATCGGTGAGTTTTTTTGCCCTTTTTTATTACACCCACGACTCGCACTGGCTGCTCGCCGCGCAGACCAAAACATGAAAACGCCCGCTTCCTCTCGACTCCCGCTCAAAAACCACCCCCAAAAAGCCCAACCCCATTCGTTGCTAGGTTGCCAAATCCTGATATGCTACAATATAATCTCTAGCATCATAAAAACACATTGCGGTTATCAATAAATACTTTATTTTGTTGTAAAATTACTAGTTTGGTCTTTCTCCACTTGCTGTATTAGGTTGTCATATAAAGTGACTCAGTCACACCAACATTGTTTGGCTTAAGTTAGTCTTACTGTAGCGAACCCAGTTAAGGTCCATCTATTAACCTGGAAGGTGGTAGGAAGGGCTACACAGATACCATGAAAGATTCTCTTAAAGACATTAGAGAGAAAAAAGTTCAACTTTTGTAAAAATTCTGCTAAGGTCCAAGTTCACAGCACATAATCCATGAAGCGTTGGGTTTTATTTGCCATACCATTAACACTATATAATCTTTTCATTCATGTGTTGTGAAGAACACCAGCTGAGGTTCTGGGTGACTGGTGTTTTATGTATGTAATTACCACCGTGTCAGGGAAAACGCAGGAAAATTAGAGGTCACAGCTGTCATGTCTGTCAAGCTATTGGAGGGCATCGAAGCAAAAACATTGACGAGTGGGTGAGGGTGTGGGTTTAAAGAAAGACAGAAAAGCCTTGTCTGTAAACACCTCACCTGTGACTGCAGGCAGTTTGTTGTACCTGGTTGAAGCTTCTGTCCTCCACGCATGTCCACATGTCCACGCATGTCCACACATGTCCACATGTCCACATATCCACGCATGTCCACATGTCCACGCATGTCCACATGTTCCGAGAGACACTCGGACGTGTTTCAGTCTGCTGTTTGAGTTCAGCAGGTTTCTCCTGAAGCCTGTTGACTGAATGACAGACCAATGTGTCAGTATTTAAGTCCCCATGACTAGAAGACCTCTGGGACTGTGGTCCCCGTCAGCAGGCGTATGGCGGACACCTCCGATCTCGTGCTCTGAAAAGAAAAAGAAAACCGAGAAAGAACGACTGTGGACGCTGTTGCGGCTAGTGCTACTGGGGAATGCTAACCTAGCATAGCTTAACCAACATTTACTCTATCTGTGTGGACTCTGCCACGGTCCTCCCTGGAGGACACCTCAGAAACACGGGGGTATTGTGTCACTGCTCAACGAACCTGCCCTCGCTTTCACGGCTCCACCTGGCAACAGCGGCTCCACCTGGCAACAGCGGCGGCGTCGCCTTCTCCTGCCGTGTGTACTGTTTACATACGCGCGCCAGAGAGCACTCTGTCATCCTATTGGTCCACGTCAAGGAACACGCCCTGCTAGCTTTCAGACTGGGCAGGAAAATATAAAGAATTCTTCCGCTGCCTAGCAACACAGGATTGGTGGTTCGAATCCCCGTGTTACCTCCGGCTTGGTCGGGCACTAGCGCCTCCTCTGGTTGGTCGGGGGGGGGGGGATAGCGTGAGCCTCCCACGCGCTACGCCCCCCTGGTGAAACTCTTCACTGTCAGGTGAAAAGAAGCGGCTGGTGACTCCACATGTATGGGAGGAGGCAGGTGGTCAGTTGTTGTCCATGTATGTGTTGTGCTGCAGAGTTTAATGTGTACCAAAAACAAACTCCACCGGCCTTGGTCGTGTGGCTACTAAAATAACATCTAATCTAATCTGATCTAATCTAATCTAATCTAATCTAATCTAATCTAATCTAATCTGATCTAATCTAATCTAATCTAATCTAATCATTTCCCAACGTTCATAATTGGGCCCGATGCTGGAAATTTGTCAGCGAACAACAAAATCGTGTCAAAGTCCAGCAGAGTTTGTGTAGTCTGATCCCGGCCTAACACCACAAACTTGGGCGGTAGTGGCCCTGTACATACAACTGTCCATTAGAACGGCCAAGGCGGTCATTTTGACCGTTTTGGGTTTTCAAAGTTTAACAACTTTGTGATAAAAAAGATACAGACCTGCTGCTCCCTGAGTGCTCCTAAAACTGCATATATTTGCATTCAAATGAGTTTTAGATTAATTGCACAAAAAAGTTAAGATAAGATCTACCTAAAACGACCATGAGCCGTCAAAATGGCTGCTCGTAATCTGCGCGTGATGGTGCGCGTCATGTCAGTATTTATGACGTGTTGGTGACATCATTTCCTGTGTGAAGTTCGTTGCTGTGTCCTAGAAACACACTAGCGCCCTCTAGTGGAGAGAAATAGTCTAAACGTGGTGTGTGATGATGTCCAACATGTCTGGTTACAGATGCACCAAGACTACCAGCGAGGCCTTGCAGGATTTACAGGTGTTGCACAGCGGCCATTTTACATTGTTTAACAATAGTATTAAAGTTGTTAGAATGTTAATTTTGGTGTCAGTTGGTTTCTTAACAGACACACTAACACATGTAATGCATTAATACCTCAGCTGGGTATTTATCTTGACACGATATAGAGTTTAACTCCGGCCGCCATGTTGACCGCCCATGGTGGTGTTAGGTCGGAGTGAAGTCCCGGTGGTTCTGGTGTTTGAAGTCCCGGTGGTTCTGGTGTTTGAAGTCCCGGTGGTTCTGGTGTGAGATTCAACGTCCACGCAGGTCAGTAATTACAAGAGCAGAAGCGTGTACACATACCCGTATGACCACTGGACACGTGACAAGAAAGACTACGTCTCACTCGGATTTCATATCTGGTTTAACACGTGTGTCCAGCTGAGGCTGTGGCATCCTGGGCCGGCTCCGTCTCCATGGCGACACGAAGGAGGGCAAATGAATCAATTATAATGTCCATCAGCTCTCTATGACAGGCTATTAATCAGCTCAACACGCATCACTTGCTCATTAGGTAGGCGTGAGGTTGGAGTCTCTTTCAATCAGAGCTCTCGCAGTTGGGTCGGACCCGGATCGAGCTGATACAGACAAGCTTTCAGGATGAATCCCCCATCAGGCGTCGGCCTCTGGACGGCGGGGTATGAAACATCTGTCACGGCGTAAAGAATAATGGAAGCCATTTAACCTCCAATCAGAGATCAGAACACGAAAGGTCCCTCTGCATTCAGAGCAGCTTGGCCCGATTATACCCATTCAGTACCGGGATGAGTGACGTCACATGAATGAGTTCCTGGTCCTGGCGGGCCCACAGCAGCTGCCATATTTCACTGTACACCGTACAATACCTATTGGACCGCCCAGCATGGATGTGAACAACGTGCACGTTCTCCACCACGGTGAATCATCTGACCGGCCGGTACCACGCCCTCCTGTCCCCTCGGTCCTGCCTCTTTTCTTTTTTCTTAAAGTCTCCAGAAACATTTTATAATAGGAAGAGATGTCATGTCAAAGATGTCCTGCTGCTTGACAGCTTGCTCCACTGTTCTGCAGGGCTCCAGGAATGAGGTGGTGTAAAACCGGCCATGCTGCAGCTCCTGTGTGGCCTTGTGTATCCCGGACCAGTTGGACTCGCTAGAGACTGAAATCAGCTTCAGAATCAATAACTGGCTTTATTTACCGAGCAAGTTTCCCTCGTCTGACATGAAGCGTTGTTCTCCGTGGCTCCCAGAACACAAGGATAACAAAACAAAGTGCAGCTACTGGAGGTACGACAAGTCATTTGTTCCCCACGCGGGACAGCAGAGATGAGCGTTAATGGGTGACAAGCCCTTCCCAGAAATGAAACCAGTGTTACCATTCAGACTCCTCCCATACCGCCTCATAACTTTATCTCCATCTAACCTCACACAATTCCACTTATCATTTACATGTAAAAAAACGTTTGCTAAAGAAAACCTCATATAATAATAACAATACATGTTATCTGTGGGCGCCTTTCAGAGCACTCAGACACCTTACAGAAGACGGTAAAACCCAGCAGCACTGTATCAGACAGCATAACGTCACAACAAAGCAGGTCGACAATAAGAAGTTAACACAACAGATATGTAAGTATAACATCCTCATCTGCACACAACTCAGTGAAGCGTGGCTCAGACTGAACCTGCCAGGGTGGAAAGGTGCGTTTTGAGATGGGATGTGAAGGTAGAAAGAGAGTCAGTCTTGTGAAGGTCTTGTGGGAGAGAGGTCCATAGGCGGGGGGGGGGGGGGCAGAACGACTGAAGGCTCTAGACCCCATGGTAGTCCAGCTCTAGACCCCATGGTAGTCCAGCTCTAGACCCCATGGTAGTCCAGCTCTAGACCCCATGGTAGTCCAGCTCTAGACCCCATGGTAGTCCAGCTCTAGACCCCATGGTAGTCCAGCGGGCCGAAGGTGTAGTGAGTCTTGAAGAGAATCTTTCTAACTAGATTGTAAGGTGAACAAAGTGGAACCATTGTGAAGTCCGGCTTCATTCCATGTATTTATTCCATTTATCTGTTGAGTAACGCAGACCGAACTCAATGTCATGTTGGGCCGACTGGTTCTGATGGTGAGCCTGTTTCTCACACTGATCCTGCTGGCTCGTAGTTGCAGAACACAGCATTCTGGATCATTACTTATGATTTACACATAATTAGACACTTTTATGACAAAAACGCAGTGTTTGCTTTGTGTTAGAGTCATTATTAAGATAAGTTATGGATGTCACACATAATTATTGTTGTCATTATTATTTTGCAGTAAAATGAAGTGCACAAGAATACCGAGTAAATTCTGTATGGTATACAAATCCATCGTGGACAGACCCACATTAAGCAGTTTGCATATTGTAAACACATGCAGTATAAATAAGAGGAGAATAGCTCATCTCTCCCCATAGGTTAATGTTAATATTCCGTTTTTTCCAGTCAGCCATTCAAACCATCCGACTTCCTGCATGTACTAGTATGAGGAGCGTTAAAGGGTTTTACATGCTGTCTGTCTGGTGTAATTCACTCACACGTGGAGCCATGGCTCCAGTACACCCAGTTACCTGGCTCAGCTCAGGAGAGAACTTTCTTTATGTTTCCCAGGATGGGCCTCTTCTGGTTTCGGTGGCCCTTGGTTTGTAGAAACTCCAGCAGAGAGATGCAGCAGGAGTGACGAGCATCTGTCAAGGCGTCGTCCATGTTGGGAGAAGCAAGGCTTTTCCCGGGAGCAAAACGTGATCCCCCGCCGGCCCTTCCACCACGCGTTCCCCTTCAGAGTCTATGGACGGAGAGAGAAGAAGGTACGAGCCGGACCGAGTGATCCGCCAACAGAGAAGGAACTCACTTCCATCCAGCCTGACAGCATGTCCTCATCTGAACGTCTGCGCTAGCGGAGGAGAGCGCCATCTCTGTCTGAACTTGTTGACATTCGGAATATAACAGCGCATTAAAATGCAGACAGCAACAAACGCTCATGTCCTCACATAATGTCTCCTGCAAAGGTCTGGCTGACCTGACCTGGTGCCTCATGTCTCAGAGGACTAGGATATAACAGAGGATACGCCTGGTCCGGACAGAGACCCGAGCCTTCTAATACAAGGCCTGCAGGTTTGTCTCTCACACGTCTGACCCGGAGGTCGTCCACCGCCATCGGGTTTTCCACAGCATTTAGCAACGGACCGACTGACACGGCATCGTCCCTACATGTCCCCCGTGGCAGTCACAGCTAATCTATTTCACTGTCTGGAGAGAGGGGAGAGAGGGGAGAGAGGGGAGAGAGAGGAGAGAGGAGAGGGGAGAGAGGGGAGAGAGGGGAGAGAGAGGAGAGGGAGGAGGGAGGAGAGAGGGGAGAGGGGAGAGGGGAGAGAGGAGAGAGGAGAGGGGAGAGAGGGGAGAGAGGAGAGGAGAGAGGAGAGAGGAGAGGGGAGAGAGGGGAGAGAGGGGAGAGAGAGGAGAGGGGAGAGGGAGGAGAGAGGGGCCGCGATGGAGAGGTTTCATCATCCTGTTGTTGCACTATCGACCACTGCTGAGCCACTCAGCTGTACAAGTCATATGGTCCTCTTTCATCTATTGCAAGAGAAAATAGCCAAGAGAGACGTCTCCTCTCACACTGCCCCGCAGGAGGTGCTGCAGCTGCCACTCAATAGTCCGTCAGCATCCGGGAGGCAGGCAGGCAGACGGGGAATGCTTTCCTATACAGGCCACATTTCCCACCGATGGACCATCACAGGAAAGCTGGGGTCTCCTGGTGTACATGTGTGTACTTTTGATAGTACAAATGGTGTAAAAAGGGATTTGCCACAGAAGACACGGTGCCGTACCTGCGTAGGGTTCATCCTCAGCCACAGCATCCGCCCTCTGAAAAGAGGACAGACGCTGCTCCACCTGTTTCCTGAGCGTAACATATGTATATTCCCAGGGCTTGTTGGCCATGTTGGATCCGTCAACAAACTCTGGCTGGGTTTTGTTTTCTGCGACTGTGCTGGACTTCACATGGTACATGGACTCGGTCATGCTGGCAGCCAGACAGCGGACTGTACTGGGCAGCGGTCCCCTAAAGCCGTCCTCACGTCGACGGAGGCCTCTGCATCTGCAGGCGGGCAGATAAAAGGCCGAGCCGGACGCCGGTCCAGTTCTCCACACAAAGACGAGCTCTTACGCCGGCTCTTGTCAGCAGACGGCTCGACACCACTGAGCCTTTTTCCTTTTGGCCCTCGTCCACCGGACATTTGAGCCCAGCCACATAATCCCCTCAATCCAAAAGTTCTGGCCTTCGTTTGTAGGTTCTAAACCCCCAGAGCCCTGCAGACTCGGACCTTGTAGTCAGTCACAAAGGAAAATACTTCAACGCAGGGAAAAGTCTTCATACTACTTTTTATTTTGTGTGTGGATTCCCCCCCCCTTTTTCTCCCAGTTGTACCCGGCCCATTACCCCACTCCTCCGAGCCCTTCCGGTCTCTGCTCCACCCCCTCTGCTGATCCGGGAGGGCTGCAGACCACCACACACCTCCTCCCATCATGTGGAGTCACCACATGTCTTTTCACCTGACAGTGAGGAGCTTCACCAGGAGGACGTAGCACGTGGGAGGATCAGGCTATTCCCTCCAGTCTCCCCCCCCCCCTGAACAGGCGCCCCGACCGACCAGAGGAGGTGCTAGGTCAGTGACAGGACACACACCCACATCCGGCTTCCCACCTGCAGACACAGCCCATTCTGTCTATAGGGACGCCCGACCAAGCCGGAGGTAACACGGGATTCAAACCGGCGAGGTAGAGTCCACGTCTTAGCGGGTCAGCAGTGTTCTGGCGGCACACGGGGGGCCAGCAGCACATCAGGCAGGTGGTCATAATGATTTGGCTCATCAGTGTGTGCACAGCGGGGTTTGTAAAGCAGAGACCAAGGCCAGAGGCCAAGGCCAGAGGCCAAGGCCAGAGGCCAAGGCCAGAGGCCAAGGCCAGAGACCAAGGCCAGAGACCAAGGCCAGAGGCCAAGGCCAGAGACCAAGGCCAGAGGCCAAGGCCAGAGGCCAAGGCCAGAGGCCAAGGCCAGAGACCAAGGCCAGAGGCCAAGGCCAGAGACCAAGGCCAGAGGCCAAGGCCAGAGACCAAGGCCAGAGGCCAAGGCCAGAGACCAAGGCCAGAGGCCAAGGCCAGAGGCCAAGGCCAGAGACCAAGGCCAGAGACCAAGGCCAGAGACCAAGGCCAGAGGCCAAGGCCAGAGGCCAAGGCCAGAGACCAAGGCCAGAGGCCAAGGCCAGAGGCCAAGGCCAGAGGCCAAGGCCAGAGACCAAGGCCAGAGGCCAAGGCCAGAGACCAAGGCCAGAGACCAAGGCCAGAGACCAAGGCCAGAGACCAAGGCCAGAGGCCAAGGCCAGAGACCAAGGCCAGAGGCCTGTCAACCAGGATCACGTGTCGCTTCCACTTTGGAGAAATTAGAGTTTGAGGGAAAATGTTGAGTGTGGAGCTAAAGATGGTTGTAGATGAATGAGGGAGCAGCGGGTCACATGTTTTATTGAAAGACGTGTTCTATTAATCATGTGGTGCCCAGGAATCAGCTGTCAGATACCGTGGAGGGACTGTGGGCCCCAAACTCCATCTGAGTTGTACTGACAGAACTCCCTCGGCCCAGCGAATATCAGGCAGAAGAAGCAGTTCATGATAAAAAGAAGGAGGTTGTTGATCCCTCATCGGTTTGACCCCCGAAGCTGCTGAAGAGGAGACGTGGATGGAGATGAAGCCGTCTCCAGGAGGGTTATTGAGAGTAAAGTCAGGGGGGTGGCGGGTCGGCCCTGGAAATGTGCTTCTGGGTTCTGGCCCGTCAGTGTGACGGTGATTCCCCGACATGCGGGTCCTCTCTTCTACAAAGCCACCTCCCCTCCTCAGCAGGCGGCTCCTGAAGACGGCCTGAAGGCTGTTTTCTGCTCTGCCGAAGGGAAGACTGGCTAGCTGGGCCTTGTCTCGATGGAGAGGGATCCTGCCTGACGCCTGTTGACGTGTTTTGTGTTGTTGACATGTTTTGTGTTGTTGACATGTTTTGTGTTGTTGACGTGTTTTGTGTTGTTGACATGTTTTGTGTTGTTGACATGTTTTGTGTTGTTGACATGTTTTGTGTTGTTGACGTGTTTTGTGTTGTTGACGTGTTTTGTGTTGTTGACATGTTTTGTGTTGTTGACATGTTTTGTGTTGTTGACGTGTTTTGTGTTGTTGACGTGTTTTGTGTTGTTGACATGTTTTGTGTTGTTGACGTGTTTTGTGTTGTTGACGTGTTTTGTGTTGTTGACATGTTTTGTGTTGTTGACGTGTTTTGTGTTGTTGACGTGTTTTGTGTTGTTGACATGTTTTGTGTTGTTGACGTGTTTTGTGTTGTTGACGTGTTTTGTGTTGTTGACGTGTTTTGTGTTGTTGACATGTTTTGTGTTGTTGACATGTTTTGTGTTGTTGACATGTTTTGTGTTGTTGACGTGTTTTGTGTTGTTGACATGTTTTGTGTTGTTGACATGTTTTGTGTTGTTGACGTGTTTTGTGTTGTTGACGTGTTTTGTGTTGTTGACGTGTTTTGTGTTGTTGACGTGTTTTGTGTTGTTGACGTGTTTTGTGTTGGCTTTCAGAAAATGGACACGTGAATGTAAGCCTGTGTTGTGTTGTGAAGCAGCCAGTGTGCGCTTTGTGAGGGAGCTACGTGTGAAGAACAGCAGAAATGTAAAACTCCATCATGAGGCGAGGGAGGACCCGCCGGCGGCACACCCCCTCACGCCCCCTGTAGGCCGGGCTGACAGCCGTTATAAATGGCGGAGCCAATTACTCCCTCCACCCCATCCAATATTTATATAACGCTTAGCCGCCGACGGTCTGCAGGTTAATATTTCATCCCCACATAAGACGGAGTGTCAAAGAGCTTCAGAGACAATCACTTCAACTTCCTCACTCTGAGAGCCCCCACCCCCACCCCCACCCACCCCCCGCCAACCCACCACGCCATTCCTCAACACGCTGTTGTACGCTCCTATACACCTGGCAGGTGTGTGCACGTGCATGTCTGCATGTCTGCATGTGTGTGTGTGTGTGTGTGTGCGTGTGTGTGTATGTGTTTAAGGTGGAGTCCATCGCATATTGTAAGTGTAGTTAAGAGACTCCGGTGCATGATGGGACATTGATCAAGCCTCTTCGCCTTCAAAGTCCTCAGGCGAGGAGGAGGAGGAGGAGGAGGAGGAGGAGGAGGAGGAGGAGGATAGATTAGCTGCTCAATAAACAATCTGCTATTGCTCGGGTCTCTTTCAGCAGCGGTTGGAGGCTGCTGGCGCCAGGACTGACACGTGCTGATGGATGACTTGTGTACCACAGACCTCCGCCCCCTCACCTCCGCAGCACAGCCATTCTCTACGCCCCCCCCCCTCCCTCTCCGCCGCTTGGGGACCGGTCCACTGCTGCAGTTGGCTCGTTTAGGAAGAGCACGTGTCTGACAAGGACGCTTGTCGCCCAGTTACGATTAAAAGTTACAAATGTAGGTCCTGCAGACTACCACACGCCTCCTCCCATCATGTGGAGTCGCCAGCCGCTCCTCTTCACCTGACAGCGAGGACTTTCACCAGGAGGACATAGCACGTGGGAGGATCACGCTATTCCCCCAGTCCCCCCCCCCAAAACCGGAGCCCCGGCCGACCAGAGGAGGCGCTAGTGCAGCGACCAGGACACACACCCACATCCAGCTTCCCACCCACAGACACGGCCGATGGTGTCTGCAGGGACGCCCGACCAAGTCGGAGGTAACACAGGGATTCGAACCGACGATCCCCGTGTTGGTAGGCAACAGAATAGAAGACATACATAAACCTCAACCTTCCTGCCGACCTTGATCCACTACAGTTTGCTTATCGGTCCCGTAGACGTGTGGAAGATGCTGTGTCGTTGGCTCTGCTTACTGTGTTGAAACACCTTGAAGGACAAAAACACACAAGTCAGAAAGTAGTTTATTGACGACAGCTCTGCATTTAATACCACTGGACCCTCTCAACGGGTGTTAAAGCTTAGGGACCTGGTCTTTCTAATTCCATCTGTAAGGGGATGCATGACTTTCTGACAGGCAGACCTCCGACAGTGAGAGTAGGACCAGCCACTCATCTACCATAGTTCTCCACTCAGGTACCAGCTACTCATCTACCATAGTTCTCCATACAGGTACCAGCCACTCATCTACCATAGTTCTCCACACAGGTACCAGCTACTCATCTACCATAGTTCTCCACACAGGTACCAGCTACTCATCTACCATAGATCTCCACACAGGTACCAGCTACTCATCTACCATACCTCTCCACACAGGTACCAGCCACTCATCTACCATAGTTCTCCACACAGGTACCAGCTACTCATCTACCATAGATCTCCACACAGGTACCAGCTACTCATCTACCATAGTTCTCCACACAGGTACCAGCTACTCATCTACCATAGTTCTCCACACAGGTACCAGCTACTCATCTACCATAGTTCTCCACACAGGTACCAGCTACTCATCTACCATAGTTCTCCACACAGGTACCAGCTACTCATCTACCATAGTTCTCCACGCAGGTACCAGCTACTCATCTACCATAGTTCTCTACACAGGTACCAGCTACTCATCTACCATAGTTCTCCACACAGGTACCAGCTACTCATCTACTATACCTCTCCACACAGGTACCAGCTACTCATCTACCATAGTTCTCCACACAGGTACCAGCTACTCATCTACCATAGTTCTCCACACAGGTACCAGCTACTCATCTACCATAGTTCTCCACACAGGTACCAGCTACTCATCTACCATAGTTCTCCACTCAGGTACCAGCTACTCATCTACCATAGTTCTCCACACAGGTACCAGCCACTCATCTACCATAGTTCTCCACACAGGTACCAGCTACTCATCTACCATAGTTCTCCATACAGGTACCAGCTACTCATCTACCATAGTTCTCCACACAGGTACCAGCTACTCATCTACCATAGTTCTCCACACAGGTACCAGCCACTCATCTACCATAGTTCTCCATACAGGTACCAGCTACTCATCTACCATAGTTCTCCACACAGGTACCAGCTACTCATCTACCATAGTTCTCCACACAGGTACCAGCTACTCATCTACCATAGTTCTCCACACAGGTACCAGCTACTCATCTACCATAGTTCTCCACACAGGTACCAGCTACTCATCTACTATACCTCTCCACACAGGTACCAGCTACTCATCTACCATAGTTCTCCACACAGGTACCAGCTACTCATCTACCATAGTTCTCCACACAGGTACCAGCTACTCATCTACCATAGTTCTCCACACAGGTACCAGCTACTCATCTACCATAGATCTCCACACAGGTACCAGCTACTCATCTACCATAGTTCTCCACACAGGTACCAGCTACTCATCTACCATAGTTCTCCACACAGGTACCAGCTACTCATCTACTATACCTCTCCACACAGGTACCAGCTACTCATCTACCATAGTTCTCCACACAGGTACCAGCTACTCATCTACCATACCTCTCCACACAGGTACCAGCCACTCATCTACCATAGTTCTCCACACAGGTACCAGCCACTGATCTACCACAGCTCTCCACTCAGGTACCAGCTACTCATCTACCATAGTTCTCCACACAGGTACCAGCCACTGATCTACCACAGCTCTCCACTCAGGTACCAGCTACTCATCTACCATACCTCTCCACACAGGTACCAGCCACTCATCTACCATAGTTCTCCACACAGGTACCAGCTACTCATCTACCATACCTCTCCACACAGGTACCAGCTACTCATCTACCATAGTTCTCCACACAGGTACCAGCCACTCATCTACCATAGTTCTCCACACAGGTACCAGCCACTCATCTACCATAGTTCTCCACACAGGTACCAGCTACTCATCTACCATAGTTCTCCACACAGGTACCAGCTACTCATCTACCATACCTCTCCACACAGGTACCAGCTACTCATCTACTATACCTCTCCACACAGGTACCAGCTACTCATCTACCATACCTCTCCACACAGGTACCAGCTACTCATCTACCATAGTTCTCCACACAGGTACCAGCTACTCATCTACCATAGTTCTCCACACAGGTACCAGCTACTCATCTACCATAGTTCTCCACACAGGTACCAGCTACTCATCTACCATAGTTCTCCACACAGGTACCAGCTACTCATCTACCATAGTTCTCTACACAGGTACCAGCTACTCATCTACCATAGTTCTCCACACAGGTACCAGCTACTCATCTACCATAGTTCTCCACACAGGTACCAGCTACTCATCTACCATAGTTCTCTACACAGGTACCAGCTACTCATCTACCATAGTTCTCCACACAGGTACCAGCTACTCATCTACCATAGTTCTCCACACAGGTACCAGCTACTCATCTACCATAGATCTCCACACAGGTACCAGCTACTCATCTACCATACCTCTCCACACAGGTACCAGCCACTCATCTACCATAGTTCTCCACACAGGTACCAGCCACTGATCTACCACAGCTCTCCACTCAGGTACCAGCTACTCATCTACCATAGTTCTCCACACAGGTACCAGCTACTCATCTACCATACCTCTCCACACAGGTACCAGCTACTCATCTACCATAGTTCTCCACACAGGTACCAGCTACTCATCTACCATACCTCTCCATACAGGTACCAGCTACTCATCTACCATACCTCTCCACACAGGTACCAGCTACTCATCTACCATAGTTCTCCACACAGGTACCAGCCACTCATCTACCATAGTTCTCCACACAGGTACCAGCCACTCATCTACCATAGTTCTCCACACAGGTACCAGCTACTCATCTACCATACCTCTCCACACAGGTACCAGCTACTCATCTACCATAGTTCTCCACACAGGTACCAGCTCCTCATCTACCATAGTTCTCCACACAGGTACCAGCTCCTCATCTACCATAGTTCTCCACACAGGTACCAGCTACTCATCTACCATAGTTCTCCACACAGGTACCAGCTACTCATCTACCATACCTCTCCACACAGGTACCAGCTACTCATCTACCATAGTTCTCCACACAGGTACCAGCTACTCATCTACTATACCTCTCCACACAGGTACCAGCTACTCATCTACCATAGTTCTCCACACAGGTACCAGCTACTCATCTACCATAGTTCTCCACACAGGTACCAGCTACTCATCTACCATAGTTCTCCACACAGGTACCAGCTACTCATCTACCATAGTTCTCCACACAGGTACCAGCTACTCATCTACCATACCTCTCCACACAGGTACCAGCTACTCATCTACCATAGTTCTCCACTCAGGTACCAGCTACTCATCTACCATAGTTCTCCACACAGGTACCAGCTACTCATCTACCATAGTTCTCCACACAGGTACCAGCTACTCATCTACCATAGTTCTCCACACAGGTACCAGCCACTCATCTACCATAGTTCTCCACACAGGTACCAGCTACTCATCTACCATAGATCTCCATACAGGTACCAGCTACTCATCTACCATAGTTCTCCACACAGGTACCAGCTACTCATCTACCATAGTTCTCCACACAGGTACCAGCTACTGATCTACCACAGCTCTCCATACAGGTACCAGCTACTCATCTACCATAGTTCTCCACACAGGTACCAGCCACTCATCTACCATAGTTCTCCACACAGGTACCAGCTACTCATCTACCATAGGTCTCCATACAGGTACCAGCCACTGATCTACCACAGCTCTCCATACAGGTACCAGCTACTCATCTACCATAGTTCTCCACACAGGTACCAGCCACTCATCTACCATAGTTCTCCACACAGGTACCAGCCACTGATCTACCACAGCTCTCCATACAGGTACCAGCTACTCATCTACCATAGTTCTCCACACAGGTACCAGCTACTCATCTACCATAGTTCTCCACACAGGTACCAGCTACTCATCTACCATAGTTCTCCACTCAGGTACCAGCTACTCATCTACCATAGTTCTCCACACAGGTACCAGCCACTCATCTACCATAGTTCTCCACACAGGTACCAGCCACTCATCTACCATAGTTCTCCATACAGGTACCAGCTACTCATCTACCATAGTTCTCCACACAGGTACCAGCTACTCATCTACCATAGTTCTCCACACAGGTACCAGCTACTCATCTACCATAGTTCTCCACACAGGTACCAGCTACTCATCTACCATAGTTCTCCACACAGGTACCAGCTACTCATCTACCATAGTTCTCCACACAGGTACCAGCCACTCATCTACCATAGTTCTCCACACAGGTACCAGCTACTCATCTACCATAGATCTCCATACAGGTACCAGCTACTCATCTACCATAGTTCTCCACACAGGTACCAGCTACTCATCTACCATAGTTCTCCACACAGGTACCAGCTACTGATCTACCACAGCTCTCCATACAGGTACCAGCTACTCATCTACCATAGTTCTCCACACAGGTACCAGCCACTCATCTACCATAGTTCTCCACACAGGTACCAGCTACTCATCTACCATAGATCTCCATACAGGTACCAGCTACTCATCTACCATAGTTCTCCACACAGGTACCAGCCACTCATCTACCATAGTTCTCCACACAGGTACCAGCTACTCATCTACCATAGTTCTCCACACAGGTACCAGCTACTCATCTACCATAGTTCTCCACACAGGTACCAGCTACTCATCTACCATAGTTCTCCACACAGGTACCAGCTACTCATCTACCATAGTTCTCCACACAGGTACCAGCTCCTCATCTACCATAGTTCTCCACACAGGTACCAGCTACTCATCTACCATAGTTCTCCACACAGGTACCAGCTACTCATCTACCATAGTTCTCCACACAGGTACCAGCTACTCATCTACCATAGTTCTCCACACAGGTACCAGCCACTCATCTACCATAGTTCTCCACACAGGTACCAGCTACTCATCTACCATAGTTCTCCACACAGGTACCAGCTACTCATCTACCATAGTTCTCCACACAGGTACCAGCTACCCATCTACCATAGTTCTCCATACAGGTACCAGCCACTCATCTACCATAGTTCTCCATACAGGTACCAGCTACTCATCTACCATAGTTCTCCACACAGGTACCAGCCACTCATCTACCATAGTTCTCCACACAGGTACCAGCCACTCATCTACCATAGTTCTCCACACAGGTACCAGCTACTCATCTACCATAGTTCTCCACACAGGTACCAGCTACCCATCTACCATAGTTCTCCATACAGGTACCAGCCACTCATCTACCATAGTTCTCCATACAGGTACCAGCTACTCATCTACCATAGTTCTCCACACAGGTACCAGCCACTCATCTACCATAGTTCTCCACACAGGTACCAGCCACTCATCTACCATAGTTCTCCACACAGGTACCAGCTACTCATCTACCATAGTTCTCCACACAGGTACCAGCTACCCATCTACCATAGTTCTCCATACAGGTACCAGCCACTCATCTACCATAGTTCTCCATACAGGTACCAGCTCCTCATCTACCATAGTTCTCCACACAGGTACCAGCCACTCATCTACCATAGTTCTCCACACAGGTACCAGCTACTCATCTACCACAGCTCTTCACAAAGGAGCATGGCAGAGTTGTTGTCTTAGTCCCTTACTCTACAGTCTGTTCACACATGACTGTGTCGGCAGATATCATGACAGCAGAGTGACATTCACAGATGACACCACAGTAATTGGACTGATAAATGACAACAACGAAGATGCCTATTGGAAGGAGGTGAGGGACCTATCCATATGGTGTCAAGAAAACAACCTCTCCCTAAATGTTGAGAAAACAAAGGATATAATTGTTGATTTTAGGAAGTCCAAAAGGGTTCAGACACCCGACTGCATCAACAGTGTGCCTGTTGACATGTTTACTGAACCTGACTGAACAGGGCCACAAACAACTGAGAAGGACAGTAAAAACAGCTCCCATTGATGCAGGACATGAGCCACCAGCCCGTGGTCTGTTCTGCTTCCTTCAGGACACCGCTCACAGAGCATCAGAGCTCTGACCAGCCGCCTCACAGGTTTTGCCCCCTGGCTGTCACAATAAAGGAAGGTAGGCTCTTACATAACTTCAGTGATTTGTTATTTTTTGGGGAGTTCAGATTTATTGTTTCTATTGATTCCTTATACACTGATCAGCCAAAACGTTAAAACCACCAGCCTGATATTGTGTAGGTCCCCATCATGCTGCCAAAACAGCGCTGACCCATAATGGAATGGACTCCACAAGACCTCCGAAGGTGTCCTCTGGTGTCTGGCACCGAGACTTCAACAGCAGGTCCTTTAAGTCCTGTAAGTTGTGAGGTGGGGCCTCCATGGATGGCACTTGTTTTTCCAGCACATCCCACACAAGCCCTGATGCACTGTGTGCTCTGACACCTGTCTATCATAGCCAGTGCCAACTTTTTCAGCAGTATCAGCTACAGCAGTTCTCCTGTGGGATCGGACCAGACCCCGGGGGAGGGGGGGGGGGGCTACACAATATTTGGCAGATGGTTTTAATTTTTTGGAGTATTAAAGCACATAGTGTGTATATATATATATATATATATATATATATATATATACACACACACACAAACACACACACACAGCAGTTCAAATGCCAAATGAGGCTACCAGAAAGCCTGTAATTCAAATTCTCTTGATGTTCTGCCTATGTTCTACATCCCTCTGTGGCCCACAGAGTCAGCACAGGATCCAGCGCAGGATCCAGCGCAGGATCCAGCGCAGGATGTACAGTACCAGTCAAAGGTTTGAGTACACCTGCTTGAAACCAGGGTATTCATGATCATCTATGCTTGAAATGGCATAAACGGGCCTATAAACTCTTCATATTTAATTATATGATACATGCACTTATACACGTGGATATGATCATCAAGTGAATTGCGTTCAAAACTTTAATTTGAAATGAAAACATGAATAATTCCCCAACTTTTACCATGCTGTAATTCCATGTCACACACGTGTCAGACCTGAAACTGGCCTGGGGTTCAGACCTGAAATGCCGTTGCTGTAGGGGACCATTTCATAACATTTTATTTTCATTTAAAATAAAAAAAATATTGAATGCAATTAACTTGTGAATATATGCACAGGTATAAGTACACATGAGCTATAATGAAATATTAATAAAATATTATTTATTGCTTAGACAAGCGCACACAGTTTGAGGCCTGGATAATCAGGGAAATCCTGTTTTGCAGGTGTCCTCACACTTGTGACTGGCAGAGCTATATAAATCAAGTTGAGTTGAATTGAATGGAATAGAGTATACACTTTACTTACGTTGATTGTAAAACTACAAACAGAATAACACACATGAACTCTATAATGTCCCATAAATCATTATTAATACTCCATACTGCCGCTCCAGCAATGGCAGCAGGGGTACCATACCAGTGGCCCGAGGAGTCTCTGCAGTGGACTGGTTGATGCTGGGGACTTCTGAGAGGACAGCACTGTGGACCACACCACACACCTTCCACTTTCTTCCCCGACTGTATTCTCAAGGCTGTTTTAGGGGGGGGGGGGGGTTCAAGACGAGGCCAATTTTGTACTAGGCCGAGCTGTAAGAGCATTGTCCTGCCATTAAGGACCCCTGAGCACTTGATGGGTCTCAGGCCTTTCTCCCCTTTCCCCACCCCTACACACCATTATCACACACTTATCACCCCTACACACCATTATCACACACTTATCACCCCTACACACACTTATCACACACTTATCACACACTTATCACCCCTACACACACTTATCACACACTTATCACCCCTACACACACTTATCACACACTTATCACCCCTACACACCATTATCACACACTTATCACCCCTACACACACTTATCACACACTTATCACCCCTACACACACTTATCACACACTTATCACCCCTACACACACTTATCACACACTTATCACCCCTACACACACTTATCACACACTTATCACACACTTATCACCCCTACACACACTTATCACACACTTATCACCCCTACACACCATTATCACACACTTATCACCCCTACACACAATTATCACACACTTATCACCCCTACACACACTTATCACACACTTATCACCCCTACACACACTTATCACACACTTATCACCCCTACACACACTTATCACACACTTATCACCCCTACACACACTTATCACCCCTACACACACTTATCACCCCTACACACACTTATCACACACTTATCACCCCTACACACCATTATCACACACTTATCACCCCTACACACACTTATCACACACTTATCACCCCTACACACACTTATCACACACTTATCACCCCTACACACACTTATCACACACTTATCACCCCTACACACACTTATCACACACTTATCACCCCTACACACAATTATCACACACTTATCACACACTTATCACCCCTACACACACTTATCACACACTTATCACCCCTACACACAATTATCACACACTTATCACCCCTACACACACTTATCACACACTTATCACCCCTACACACACTTATCACACACTTATCACCCCTACACACCATTATCACACACTTATCACCCCTACACACCATTATCACACACTTATCACCCCTACACACACTTATCACACACTTATCACCCCTACACACACTTATCACACACTTATCACCCCTACACACAATTATCACACACTTATCACCCCTACACACACTTATCACACACTTACCACCCCTACACACACTTATCACACACTTATCACACACTTATCACCCCTACACACACTTATCACACACTTATCACCCCTACACACAATTATCACCCCTACACACATTTATCACACACTTATCACCCCTACACACCTATCACACACTTATCACCCCTACACACAATTATCACACACTTATCACCCCTACACACAATTATCACACACTTATCACCCCTACACACAATTATCACACAATTATCACACACTTATCACCCCTACACACACTTATCACCCCTACACACAATTATCACACACTTATCACACACTTATCACCCCTACACACATTTATCACACACTTATCACCCCTACACACACTTATCACACACTTATCACCCCTACACACAATTATCACACACTTATCACCCCTACACACAATTATCACACACTTATCACCCCTACACACACTTATCACACACTTATCACCCCTACACACAATTATCACACACTTATCACCCCTACACACAATTATCACACACTTATCACCCCTACACACAATTATCACACACTTATCACCCCTACACACACTTATCACACACTTATCACCCCTACACACACTTATCACACACTTATCACCCCTACACACAATTATCACACACTTATCACCCCTACACACAATTATCACACACTTATCACCCCTACACACACTTATCACACACTTATCACCCCTATACACAATTATCACACACTTATCACCCCTACACACAATTATCACACACTTATCACCCCTACACACACTTATCACCCCTACACACACTTATCACCCCTACACACAATTATCACACACTTATCACCCCTACACACATTTATCACACAGTTGTCACCCCTACACACATTTATCACCCATACACACATTTATCACACACTTATCACCCCTACACACAATTATCACACACTTATCACCCCTACACACAATTATCACACACTTATCACCCCTACACACACTTATCACCCCTACACACATTTATCACCCATACACACATTTATCACACACTTATCACCCCTACACACAATTATCACACACTTATCACCCCTACACACAATTATCACACACTTATCACCCCTACACACACTTATCACCCCTACACACATTTATCACACAGTTGTCACCCCTACACACAATTATCACACAGTTGTCACCCCTACACACAGTTGTCACCCCTACACACATTTATCACACAGTTGTCACCCCTACACACATTTATCACACAGTTGTCACCCCTACACACAGTTGTCACCCCTACACACATTTATCACACAGTTGTCACCCCGACACACACTTATCACACAGTTGTCACCCCTACACACAGTTGTCACCCCTACACACAGTTGTCACCCCTACACACAGTTGTCACCCCTACACACAGTTGTCACCCCGACACACACTTATCACACAGTTGTCACCCCTACACACAGTTGTCACCCCTACACACAGTTGTCACCCCTACACACACTTATCACACAGTTGTCACCCCTACACACAGTTGTCACCCCTACACACATTTATCACACAGTTGTCACCCCTACACACATTTATCACACAGTTGTCACCCCTACACACATTTATCACACAGTTGTCACCCCTACACACAGTTGTCACCCCGACACACATTTATCACACAGTTGTCACCCCGACACACATTTATCACACAGTTGTCACCCCGACACACACATGTATTACACGGACAAGCCGTCGGTGGCGCCTCACCAGATGCTGTTAGAAAGTTGTGCGTGCCTGCGGCCAGTCAGGTCAGGTGAAATGATGCGAGGCTGTGGCCAGTACCAAATACATGGGGGGTGGGGGTGGGGGGGGGTTAATAACTAATACTTTCACATATTGTGGGATGGGGATGGCATGAATGATGGCACATACAGGGGGGTGTATGTCTGATATTATACATATGTACATATCCAGTAGTGGGGGGGGGTCCTGTCCCCCGACCCCCCCCCCCCCTTATTTTTTTTTGCACCGATGTGTGTATATAGTTTCCAGGGCTGAGAGAGACGAGGCATGTGTAATTCCCTGCATTTGAAGGTACATGGTACCTTTTATATGTATGTATATGGCAAAGAGTGAAGTTGAATGTAAGATGGAGCTTTCAGGTGAAAAGGCAGACACACAAAGCAGAAATACCCGAGTGTGTGTGCTGGTGTCAGACTGGGCACTTCCTCTCTCTGCCTTGCAGCAATGCTGGCGGGCCATGCTTACTGTAAACAAGTCGGAGTTGCTGCCCCAGCGGCGTGTCCCCAGAGCTTCTCCCTCATGCCTCTGTGCAGGAAGAAGCTGATCTTTATTGCTGGGCTCTCATCCTAATGGACAACACAACTTGCATATTGCATAAAGGGGTCATAGGTCAGGTCCCCTCCTATCTTTCAGCTTGTAATTCTCCAGGGCTGTTTCTCCAGACCCAGTGAGCTTCCCATACACCCCTCTACTACCATCTTACAGTTAACAGTAGACCTTTATTGGTTCATATGGAGAAGACTCTTCACAACATTACCCTCGTTCTCCTACACCCTGTCAGACCACCAGAGTCTGACAGGGTGTAGGTCAATCGTCTATTTACCTTAACCTACAATTAGTTGCCTTTAAGTTGAGTGCTTCACAAGCTGTACTGCATGGTGGGTCGGTTTCTGTCTCGATGAATTTACCAACCACTGTTCTGCTGACCAGATTAGATTATAGAGTATAGAGTATAGATTATAGAGTATAGATTATGGCGTATAGAGTATAGATTATAGAGTATAGATTATATTATATAGAGTATAAATTATGCCGTATAGATTATATTGTATAGATTATAGATGATATAGCATCGATTATAGAGTATAGATTATAGTGTATAGATTATATTGTATAGAGTATAAATTATGGCATATGGATTATATTGTAGAGTATAGATTATAGATGATATAGTATAGATTATAGAGTATATCGTATAGATTATAGAGTATAGATTATAGAGTACAGATTATAGAGTATAGAGTATATCGTATAGAGTACAGATTATTGACTACTGCAAACTGTTCTCTTCTCTCACATGTCTTTTCTCTCTCTCTGAATGATGTCTTCTCCTTTCTCTTCTTCTGTGTATGTGAATGGTGTGATGTGAGTCTCCCTTGTGTGCTTGTGCAGTCTGTCCTCCTCCCAGGTCTCCATGGTAATGGTGGTCACCATCCGGACACTGCTTGGCATCCCCCTCATCACATTTTCTTTTTATATATCTTATAAATCCATATAATGTTGTTATCCTGTTTCAATGTTACTATATCCTTCTCTCGCTCAGACGTGTATTTTTTTGTCTCCATGGTGATGGTGGTCACGTGGCTCAGGTTCTAGGCTCTTCCGGTGGCATCTGGACACTGCTTGACTTCCTCCTCATCATAGTCTTCATATATTTTATAATTCCGTTATAATTCTGTTATCCTCTTTCAGTGTGGTATTGTGTAAATTGTGTGGTATTGTGTAAATTGTGTGAATTGTGTGAATTGTGATGGCCGCCGTGAGGCTTGCCCTGGTTCCTGCTCTGCTGCTGTGTCTTGCACTTTTGTCCATGGTTCATGTGCTGTCAGTATTAGCTAAGGTGTACCGTCTCTTTAAGAGTCTTTTGTTCACTGATGACGTCACATGCACTACGTCGACAATACAGGAAGTGCAGTAGTCAACAGAAAACTTGGTAAGGGTTGTCCATTTATAAAGATGGTTGAAAGGCATTGCTCTGCTGATCTCCAGCTCCTTATGATTCAGTGCAGGCCTTTTTACCTGCCCAGGGAGCTAATGGCCATTACCATCACCGCTGTATACATCCCCCCACATGCTAATGCTAAGGTAGCACTGAAGCAGCTACAATGTGCCATCAGCAGACAGCAGACCCAACACCCGGACAATGCCTTTATCATAGGGGGTGACTTTAATCAGGCTAACCTCAGGGCTGTACTGCCCAAATTCCATCAGCATGTCTCCTGCCCCACCAGGGGACAAAACACCCTGGACCATCTCTATACAAAAATCAAGGACTCATACAAAGCTACTCCCTGCCCTCATCTGGGGCATTCTGACCACCTCTGCCTGTTCCTGGTCCCAGCCTACAAACCCCTAATAAAACGGGTCAAGCCAGCAGTAAAGACAATCACTGTCCGGCCAGAAGGAGCAGTCTCCGAACTCCAGGACTGTTTTGAAAACACAGACTGGAGTATTTCTGCACATTCAGCTACCCATGGCTCCCATACAGACATTAATGAACACACATCTGCCATACTAGCCAACATTAACTTTTGTACTGAGAGTGTCACCACAAAAAAATCAGTCCGCACCTTTCCAAACCAGAAACCCTGGATGACCAGTGAGGTCCGGCAGCTGCTGAAAGTCCGGGATGCAGCATTCAAGTCAGGTAACTGTGAGGCCTACAGCACAGCCAGATCCAACCTCAAAAAGGGCATCAGAACAGCCAAACATAAATATTCCCTACGAATAGAGGACCACTTTCACAATAACTCTGATCCTCGGCGAATGTGGCAAGGCATTCAGTCTATCACAGACTACAAAAGCTCTAACTGCGGTCCCACTGTCCATGATGCCTCCCTGCCAGACAAGCTAAATCATTTCTATGCCCACTTCGACAAGGACAATACTGACCCAGCCACAAAAATCCCCAGCCACCCAGAAAACCAGGTGCTCACTCTATCAGTCGCAGAGGTCAGAGAATCACTGCGCAGAGTGAACACACGGAAGGCTGCTGGACCGGACGGCATACCGGGTTGGGTCTACCGGGAATGTGCCGATCAGCTGGCTGAGGTCTTCGCACCTGTATTTAACCTCTCACTGTCCCAATCTAAAGTCCCGGCATGCTTTAAGACCACCTCTATCATTCCTGTCTCCAAGAAACCAACATCCACATGACTGAATGACTACCGACCCATAGCACTCACCCCCATTGCCATGAAGTGCTTTGAAAGACCGGTTCTGGCTCACATCAAAAACATTATCCCCCCCCCCCCCCCACACATTCGACCCACATCAGTTCGCCTACCGTCCCAAAAGGTCTACTGAGGATGCCGTTGCCACTGCCCTGCACGTTGCTCTGACCCACCTTGAACTTAACAACACATACATCCGGATGCTGTTTATAGATTACAGCTCTGCCTTCAACACCATCATCCCCGCCAAACTAACCACCAAACTCCTCTCCCTTGGCCTCAACCCCTCCCTCTGTAACTGGATCCTGGACTTCCTGACCAACAGACCTCAGTCTGTTAGGTTAGGTGACCACACCTCCTCCACCCTGACCCTCAGCACAGGTGCCCCTCAAGGCTGTGTTCTGAGCCCCCTCCTTTTCTCCCTCTTTACCCACGACTGCCCGCCAACTCACCCTTCAAATGTTATAGTTAAGTTTGCAGATGACACCACAGTCATTGGCCGCATCACCAACAATGACGAGACAGCCTTCAGGGACAAGATTCAGCACCTCACATCATGGTGTACTACCAATAATCTTGTCCTCAATGTGCAGAAGACAAAGGAGCTGATTGTGGACTTCAGGAGGTCTAGAAGCTGCAGCCACTCCCCCATACACATCAATGGGGTGGAAGTGGAGCATGTTTCCAGCTTTAAATTCCTTGGAGTCCACATCAGCGAGGACCTTTCCTGGACATTAAACACCCAGGCCCTTGTGAAAAAGGCCCAACAACGCCTGCATTTCCTGAGGAGGCTGAGGAGCGCCCGTCTACCCCCCCAAATTCTCACCAACTTCTACCACTGCACCATAGAGAGCATCCTGACCATCTGCATCTCAGTGTGGTACGGCAACTGCACCTCAGTAGACCAGAAAGCTCTGCAGCGGGTCGTCAAGGCGGCCCAGCATATCACCGGTACCCAACTCCCAGCCGTACAAGACATTTATCATAAACGCTGCCTTGGAAGGGGTCTGAGCATCAGCAGAGATCCCCCCCACCCCAACCATGGACTGTTCTCCCCCCTGCCCTCTGGGAGGCGCTACAGGAGCCTCAGAGCCCGCACTACCAGGCTCAAAAACAGCTTCTTTCCCCAAGCTGTTGCCCTCCTGAACCTGGCTACCCACTGAATGTCTGCAGATATGTTTAATTATTTTGTACTCCAGCTCTTTTTTAACTTATTTTTAGGTTTTGGTCTTCATGTGTGTATCTTATACTGTGTTTGTCTGTGTCTGTCTTGCACTGTTTGGTGAAGCCACAGCCCTCATTTCATTTTTAACATGTGCCTGCTGCACATTGTTTTTAATGACGATAGAATTGAATTGACTTGATTGAATTGAATTGAATTCACGATATCGCGATTCTCTACATACGTTTCATGCTTCTGGATGTGCTGTCGGCATGCTAGCGTTCTTAACAGAAGTCTAAGTCACATTTGGTATTCATATTAGTTTGGCTTGATTTAAATATTCCGTATTTTATTGTATGAGTTGATATTACACATGCTGTTATTAGCGAATGCTAACGCTGGCAAATTAACTGGATGTGAGAATCCGTTGTCACCAGTTTAGCCAAAATACTCCGTTGGTCAATAACGGTTTGGAGACAAAGCAAGAGAGACAAGATAGAGATGGTTTGGACATGTGTGGAGGAGAGATGCTGGGTATACTGGGAGAAGGATGCTGAATATGGAGCTGCCAGGGAAGAGGAGAAGAGGAAGGCCAAAGAGGAGGTTTATGGAGGTGGTGAGGGAGGACATGCAGGTGGCTGGTGTGACAGGAAGATGTAGAGGACAGGAAGAGATTGAGACGGATGATCCGCTGTGGCGCCCCCTAACGGGAGCAGCCGGAAGTAGCAGCAGTAGTCAATAGTAAGGTGTATGCTAGACATTGCATAGCAGCAACACACTTGAAGCTCACGTTCATTTCATAGTCATGTTATTGACGTATTGAACTTTGTGTGTTTGTTGCGTTGTGTCTCTTGTAGTTTGGCCCGACTTCCAGTCAACCATTAAACCAAGTGGAACTGAGCGGCGTCTTCAGCGTGGTGGGTGGAGGAGGAGCTGTCTGTCTGCCAGTTTATGCAGGGTGCATAGGGGTGGCAGAACAGTTGGTGTCAGAAAAGCTTCGTGTTTGTGGACCTACAAGCGTGAGGAGTTGCTGTACTTCAGCAGGACTGCATTTGGCAATGTGGGACTCTGCCAGCCTTCCAGAGGATATACTGGTTGTAAACAAGACTGGCTCACCACCCTGGGGAAGCACACCTAGCACAGGGAGACGGAGGAGAGGGGGGGGGGCTCTCCGGGTTCAGGAGACGGCCCATCGGCCCCCAGGGCACTCGTGTGCCAGCCCTCAAAAACAAAATGGCTGAACTTCTGTCAGTAACACAAACCGACAGAGTACAGAGACTGTTCAGCCTCCTGCTTCACCCAGACACGGCTGCATCAACCAGTCTCTGATCCAGCGGTACCCCCCCACCCCACCCCCACCCCCAGCTTCACTCTCTTCAGAGCCACAGGCCAGTCCAACCACCTCAAAGGCCAAAAGGTGGAGGTGTTTGTCTCATGGTCAGTCAGCGCTGGTGTAACAACTCGACAACCCTTCATCACTGCTGCTCTTATGAGCTTCAACTCATCAGAGTGCATGCAGACCACACACATCACCTCCCCACACAAGTCACCTCCCCACACAAGTCACCTCCCCACACACGTCACCTCCCCACACACGTCACATCACCTCCCCACACAAGTCACCTCCCCACACACGTCACCTCCCCACACACGTCACCTCCCCACACACGTCACCTCCCCACACACATCACCTCCCCACACAAGTCACCTCCCCACACAAGTCACCTCCCCACACACGTCACATCACCTCCCCACACAAGTCACCTCCCCACACACGTCACCTCCCCACACACGTCACATCACCTCCCCACACGTCACCTCCCCACACACGTCACCTCCCCACACAAGTCACCTCCCCACACACGTCACCTCCCCACACACGTCACCTCCCCACACACGTCACATCACCTCCCCACACACGTCACCTCCCCACACACGTCACATCACCTCCCCACACACGTCACCTCCCCACACACGTCACCTCCCCACACACATCACCTCCCCACACACATCACCTCCCCACACAACTCACCTCCCCACACAACTCACCTCCCCACACACATCACCTCCCCACACACATCACCTCCCCACACACATCACCTCCCCACACACGTCACATCACCTCCCCACACAAGTCACCTCCCCACACAAGTCACCTCCCCACACACGTCACCTCCCCACACACATCACCTCCCCACACAACTCACCTCCCCACACACGTCACCTCCCCACACAAGTCACCTCCCCACAAAAGTCATCTCCCCACACAAGTCACCTCCCCACAGAAGTCACCTCCCCACACACGTCACCTCCCCACACACGTCACATCACCTCCCCACACGTCACCTCCCCACACACATCACCTCTCCACACAAGTCACCTCCCCACACACGTCACCTCCCCACACACGTCACCTCCCCACACACGTCACCTCCCCACACACGTCACATCACCTCCCCACACACGTCACCTCCCCACACACGTCACCTCCCCACACACATCACCTCCCCACACACATCACCTCCCCACACAACTCACCTCCCCACACAACTCACCTCCCCACACACATCACCTCCCCACACACGTCACCTCCCCACACACATCACCTCCCCACACAACTCACCTCCCCACACACGTCACCTCCCCACACAAGTCACCTCCCCACACACGTCACATCACCTCCCCACACAAGTCACCTCCCCACACACGTCACCTCCCCACACATCACCTCCCCACACACGTCACCTCCCCACACAAGTCACCTCCCCACACACGTCACCTCCCCACACACGTCACATCACCTCTCCACACAAGTCACCTCCCCACACAAGTCACCTCCCCACACACGTCACCTCCCCACAAAAGTCATCTCCCCACACACGTCACATCACCTCTCCACACAAGTCACCTCCCCACACAAGTCACCTCCCCACACACATCACCTCCCCACACGTCACCTCCCCACACACGTCACATCACCTCCCCACACAAGTCACCTCCCCACACAAGTCACCTCCCCACACACGTCACCTCCCCACACACATCACCTCCCCACACAACTCACCTCCCCACACACGTCACCTCCCCACACAAGTCACCTCCCCACAAAAGTCATCTCCCCACACAAGTCACCTCCCCACAGAAGTCACCTCCCCACACACGTCACCTCCCCACACACGTCACATCACCTCCCCACACGTCACCTCCCCACACACATCACCTCTCCACACAAGTCACCTCCCCACACACGTCACCTCCCCACACACGTCACCTCCCCACACACGTCACCTCCCCACACACGTCACATCACCTCCCCACACACGTCACCTCCCCACACACGTCACCTCCCCACACACATCACCTCCCCACACACATCACCTCCCCACACAACTCACCTCCCCACACAACTCACCTCCCCACACACATCACCTCCCCACACACGTCACCTCCCCACACACATCACCTCCCCACACAACTCACCTCCCCACACACGTCACCTCCCCACACAAGTCACCTCCCCACACACGTCACATCACCTCCCCACACAAGTCACCTCCCCACACACGTCACCTCCCCACACATCACCTCCCCACACACGTCACCTCCCCACACAAGTCACCTCCCCACACACGTCACCTCCCCACACACGTCACATCACCTCTCCACACAAGTCACCTCCCCACACAAGTCACCTCCCCACACACGTCACCTCCCCACAAAAGTCATCTCCCCACACACGTCACATCACCTCTCCACACAAGTCACCTCCCCACACAAGTCACCTCCCCACACACATCACCTCCCCACACGTCACCTCCCCACACACGTCACATCACCTCCCCACACAAGTCACCTCCCCACACAAGTCACCTCCCCACACACATCACCTCCCCACACGTCACCTCCCCACACACGTCACATCACCTCCCCACACAAGTCACCTCCCCACACAAGTCACCTCCCCACACGTCACCTCCCCACACACGTCACCTCCCCACACACGTCACCTCCCCACACACATCACCTCCCCACACAACTCACCTCCCCACACACGTCACCTCCCCACACAACTCACCTCCCCACACACGTCACCTCCCCACACAAGTCACCTCCCCACAAAAGTCATCTCCCCACACAAGTCACCTCCCCACAGAAGTCACCTCCCCACACAAGTCCCCTCAGCTGAATGAGTTGTGTTTACAGTCCACCACAAGCTGCTGCTGACACAGCCGTTAGCCAAGTCTCGCGACACATCTCCCCTGCTGAAAACTCCACCCTGACACACACGTCCGTCACCGCGTGAGGTGATTTCAACCATACGAACCTGTCCCTCGAACTACCGAACTATGAGCAACAAGTCACCTGCCACAGCAGAGAAGACAAAACACTGGATCCCTGCTGCATCTCAGCTTCACATGCTTACCGTGCATCCCCGAGGGCTCCCCTGGGGAGGTCCGACCACGCTGGGTTACTCCTCATCCCAAAATACACACGGAACCTTAAGTCCACCAAGAAAACCTCCAGGTCTGCCAGGTCCTGGTCCTGGTCCACGGACGCCATTGACACGCTTATTTAGTGCAGCTGGCGACTCCCTCGGTGAACTCACTGGCACAGTGACGTCATACCAAAACAACTACCCAAACAGCACGGCAATAAAAGCCCTGGTTCTCCAAAGAATGACGCCTCCTACATACACAAGGAGAAGCCCTGGGCGTCATTCATTCAACAGAACCAGGGACGGGTACAGAGCGGCCCAGGACACGCTGCGGGCTGCAGCAAGAGAAGCCAAGTTCTGCAGCGACGCAGCAGAACTCGATCTACCACTCTCTCTCCCACCAACCCCACATCAATAGGGACCAATCTTAAGCAAATGGCAGATCACAACCCCCCCCCCCCCGCTCCCCTCCACATACTGGCCATAACCTCCCACATACATTAGACAAGTTTTATACCAGGTTTGAAGAACCTATTCCACCAGGCAGTGGCGTAAGTTTCACTTGAACATTGGGGGGGGGCGGGGGGCACATTTAGCGGGGAGGGGGGTCAGGGGGTCCTCCCCCTGGAAATTTTGAGCATCACACGTTTCATTTCCTGCATTCTGGTGAACTTGGATGCACCGATTTGCTCTTTTCTACATCAATTTATTGTGGAAATGTCTTATTGATGTAAAAGAAAAACAACTTTCAGATAGGCTAGCCTGTCGGATATCTTCTGTTACTTTCCTCTTGCTCTTGTTGACTCTGTGAATGAAAGTAGTAGATGCATTTGAACTAGTACAATACCCTTGACACAAATTGGTTTGTAGATGTACCTATTATGATATCTCATGTGCCCGAAATTATCAGTTCAAGTTCATTTAAGCTAACATAAACGTCTAGGGGCTACTGTTAGCAAGCGCTAGCTAGCTAGCTAGTTCGTGAGGGGGTCTGAACTGATAACCCCAAACACACGTTATAAACTAGATAAGGCGATAATTCATCCAGAAATACGCAAGAAAATCTAACTCAGAAAGCCCAAAGGTAAGAAAGGGTGGTGTACTGGGCTAGACAAGCAAGCTGGCTAGCTACGTTACTTACACTTGCTTACACCATCATTCATGCTCCGGTCTCCTGGTTGTCAGGAGCAACAGCAAGACAGCAACGAGGTCGGAAATCCCAGTGGCAAGGTTAAAATGGTATGGTCCAAGCATAGGGGTGTATGAAATGGTTGGAAAACAAGTATGAATGACATTTTAAGTAGTTCAACTTCTGTGTTGTTATTTTACCTTTTTTGGCGAGGGAGTTAACATTATCATTCATGATATATTTTTTGGGGGGGTAAATTCACCTCTTCTAAACATTGAGGGGGACATGTCCCCCCTGACCCCCCCCATAAGTTACGCCTGTACCACCAGCCATCCCCCCTACCCCTACTCCAATGCCACCCTTCTGAATCCAGGATGATGAGATGAGAACAACATTCAAGAAGCTGGACCTTAGGAAAGCAGCAGGGCCAGGTGGCATCAGTCCTGCTTTGCTGAGCCACTGTGCAGCACAATTGGCTCAAAATTTTCCACCATATGTAACACCTCTCTAAGCCAATGTACAGTCCCACAGCGCTTCAAATGCTCTGTCATCATTCTTGTGCCAAAGTCCTGAAAGATCACCTACCTCAATAACTTCAGACCAGTTACCCTGACATCTGTGGCCATGAAAGCAGATGAATGTATCATTTTGTCACACCTGAAGTCTTGCACCTCCTCAATGATGGACCCATATCAATTTGCCTATCAAGCCAACCGGTCTGTTGAGGATGCAGTTAGCATAGCTCTGCACCATGCCCCGCAACACCTGGAATCACCAAACACCTACACACACATCCTGTTCATAGACTTTAGTTCCGCCTTCAACTCCATCAACCCCCTCAAACTCTTCACCATATTCTTTGATATGAACATTGACCCAGCCATAGGCCACTGGATTCAGAGCTTCCTGCAGAACAGGCCACAGGGGGTGAAGGTTAATAACCTACCCTCACACCCTCTTACCCTCAGTACAGGTGCTCCTCAGGGCTGTGTTCTCTCCCCCTGGCTCTTCTCACTTTACACCAGCCACCTCACACCCACAGATAGCTCTGTGAAAATAATAAAATATGCAGATGACACAAGCATTGTAGGCCTCACCTTCAACAATGATGAAACCCAGTACTGCACTGCAGTACACCAAGCTGCCACTTGGTGTGTAAACAACAACATTCTGCTTAATACAGCCAAAACCCAAGAACTCATTATTGACTTCTGATGCATGCCGAATCCAAAAACACCCATACAAATGAACGGAGACCCCATCACCACAACTGACTCTTTTAAATTCCTTGGAACATACATCAGCAACAACCTGAGGTGGAGAATTAACACTGAACACATCACTGCAAAAGCTCAACAACCACTTTACTTTCTTAGGCAGCTTAAAGAATACCGGATCAAACATCAACCGTTCGTTCTGTTCTACTCAGCCATTACCGAGCCCATCATAACATCTTCTATTACAGTGTTACAGTATTATAGTATTACAGTATTATAGTATTACAGTATTACAGTATTATAGTATTACAGTGTTACGGTATTACAGTATTACGGTATTACAGTATTACGGTATTATAGTATTACAGTATTACAGTATTATAGTATTACAGTATTACAGTATTATAGTATTACAGTATTACAGTGTTACAGTATTATAGTATTACAGTATTACAGTATGATACGGTGGCACAGACAGTCACACACAGAGAAAACTGCAGTGGATTGTCAACAAGGCATCCAAAATCATAGGAAACCCACTCCCCTAGTTGAATCTCTACATACTAACTGGACTGTAAAGCGAGCAAAGAATATCATCTCTGACCCCTCTCACATCCTGCTCATCACCTCTTACAGCTCCTTCCCTCAGGGAGGCGCTACAGGTCACTGTCCACTAAGACTAAACGCTTCACCAACAGTTTTCCCCCCCTAGTCAAAAGGACTGTGAATTCCTCCCTACAGTCCCTCCTCACACACCATTGGCATAAACACCACCATTTACCTTCTTGTTATGCCTGATATCTTTGTTTCTGTTGTTGTGTAGCTGTATTGTTCGTGATAATATGTGGCGTGTCTGTTGTTGTCCATGTATGTGTTGTGCTGCAGAGTGTGAAGTGTACCAAAAACAAATTCCATCGGCCTTGGTCGTGTGGCTAATCTAATCTAATCCAATCTAATCTAATCTAATCTAATCTAATCTAATCTAATCTAATCTAATCTAAACACAACATCCATTGCACGTTGTCCGTCATGGGAGAGATCCTCCTCTGGTGCTCTCCCTTTGGTTCCTCCCTGTTAAAGGTTTTTTAGGGAGTTGTCCCTTATCCGATGTGAGGGTCTAAGGACAGGATGTTGTGTTGCTGTACAGCTCACTGAGGCAAATTTGAAATTTGTGATTTTGGGCTTTAAAAATAAATTTGACTTGACTTGACTAGTATAAAAAGCATAATCTCTTTGGAGGGCTGGACTGGTTTAGTGAGTCTGGAAAAAAACCCCAAAATAGGACTGACATTATTGACATCACGCCACTTTTCCCATAGACGACAACATTACATTGGAAGATGTTTTGTTCTAAAATATTTTCTCTTCTTGGAGATTCTATATCAGCTATCAATCCAGCCAGCCCATCATAATCTATAAAGGCGCAGCTGCCTGAAAAAGACACAGATACCTCACAGGTATTAGGACAGATCTCTAGGCATCAGTCAGTATTTTTTCAATATATGCCAAAGTCCGCTGCCAAACAGCAAGCTTATAGAGTGCCCGGTACTTTTGAATCCGCAGTTGACAAAATGAGCCGTTACTCTCATCAGTTCGACTTTATCGTCCTAAAGTCTCCCTCAAGAGATCGAGCATTCCTGCCCATCTTCACAGATAGGACACTTTTCTGCCAATATATTTTTCACATGATCTAAGGCCGAGGGGAGATTAATTCCTAACATGAAGAAATTTGCAAGGGCATGAAAGCGCTCTCTCTCATTTTACTAATCCGAAAAGCAGGGGCAGAAAGAAAGCTGGCCCCACATCAGAGCAGAGTGTTTGTTTGCTCAGCCGCTCACAGTCACTTTGATTGGAGCTACACCCACTGCGCGTCACATCTCTGGCTTAATGTGACCCCGCCATCCCCCAGCTCGCACAACACCGTGTTGTTCACACTCCCAGCAAAATAAACCACCCTGGACACACTGATAAAATGAAACAAAACCTCAACTCAAGTTGTCTCCTAACTGCTAATTAATGTTAATGTCCAATGTAGGGAAGAATATGGGCGGGGGGGGGGGGCAGCCCGGAAACCGCCACACCGGTGTCTCCCGCAACACGGGCAACTACGTTAACCAGTCGACTGAAGGGCCCGACCCGTTAGCCAACCGGCTAGCGAGTCTACTCCTTCACGATCGTTACACTAGCCCCCTCCTTCGGAAGCATAGCAGCTCCCTCACGCCTCTGGCCGCACGCGCTTCCAATGGCCTCACGGCCTCACCATCCCACTTCTGACACCAACGTAGCGAATTCAGGGGCAGCCGGGAACCGCCGCAGCCGGGACGCGAACCACACTGCGGGCGACTGTGCTATCCGGTCGACCGAAGGGTCCGACCCTTTTTCCTGTTGAGTACTAAACCTTGACCATCATTTATTTAACATCCCCACTTGGATTATGGACCAACAAGCTTGGTGTTCCATACAAATTCTACCAAGGAGAGACGAATCGAGGAAAACTCACAGAGGCAGAACCACATGTGGGTTTTTTAAACCCTTAACTTGAAGCTCAACCTTAACTTACAGGCCTTATTGTTAAAGGAAATACTTTCCTTTGTAGACTATGTCACACAAAGGTCAAAGTTCAGGGTGAGTGACAGAACAGTACCTCCTACAGCTTGTAACTCAGTTGGACCTCTGTTAAACATGATGGATTTGATCTTTCATTCAGACCACAAGTGCCCTATTATTCACAAGTAAAGCAATAAGCAGTAAAAACATGACCTGCTATATGAGCACTGTATGAATAATATCAGCCTTGTTTATTTGGATGGTTAAAATGCACGGGCCATGAAAGAATGAACGAAACACTTTCAAAGTCCCAACAATCAGTCTGAAAGTTATGCAAACTTTTTTTTTAATTTTATATTTTTTACTTTTTATTTTTTAATTTTTATAATCTTTAATATTCTAATTTTTTTGATATTTTTAAATAAACTAAGGATATTGCTGGCTGAACCTGTAGCCAAATAGTTTCTCAAATCACACACTGCAACTAAATGTGAATTTCAGTGGCTGTCAATCCTGCCAGTCAATGAACCATATTCATCAATGATGGAGGTACGACACAATAACTCCCCTAAATATTTGTTGTACCACCTTATGAAGTTATGCCCATCGCTAACCACTTTGTTTTTGTTGCTTGTTTTAAAGACGCATTGCTGTCTCAGATACCCCGTGGCATCAAATACCATTAGCTTGGTCCCCATGCTGCCGGCTGGCTGTCTTAACACCGTGTTTTGTTTTGTTTTTTCAGTGGTGTGAGTATAAGCTCTCTCGCTCTCTCTCTCTCTCTCTCTCTCTCTCTCTCACTCTGAGAGAATGGGTAATTATATAAACAGCTCTAGTGAGGCAGGGATTGGGTCCAAGTGAAAGTGATACTGTTGAACGTTGGCACATTTCTATCACACCAAGAGAAGTGTAGTCAGGAGGCTGAGCGGTGAACAGGCAGTGAGCCAGAGGCGATGTCTGGGAGAGAAAGACAGAGATGTGTCATCGCATGGAAACAATTTTTACACCAGTTATGTTGCTATAATTTAGGAGGCAGCAACAAAACATACATGACTATCTTAATTAACTTGCAATTAACTGGCAACTCCTGATATTTCATACTACGTTGATTTTTTTTTCTTTATTTTTTTAACCTCTGCTGTCAGCAGGCTTGGCATACAAGACAGGGAATTTGTATGCCAATGTGTCCTAGACAGATTTAATCTGCACGTGAAGTTCCAGTTCTCCACCTGCAAAGGCAGTCTTTATTAATTATCGGGGACCACTTATAATTCCTCCCTCCTTTGGATGATCTGTGGGATGAAAAGAGCACAGGGTTCTTTTTTGTTATACATTCATAACTTAAAAATTTCAGATCACAGTTATTTCCTGTTACAGCTGGTGTTCCCCAGGGCTCTGTTTTGGATGTCCTCCTATTTCTTATTTAACTTTTACCTCTTCACCACATTTTCAGGAAATTTGGCATTCAATTTCACTGCTCTGCGGATAACATGCAGCGTTATCTAGCCACCAAGCCTGCTTGCACTGTTCTGCCCACTTGCCTTTTATGACTGCTTACTTGAAATTAAATCCTGGTTTTCATACAACTTCCTCAAACTTAACAGTGATAAAACTGAGGATCTCCTCATAGGTACTAAATCTACTTTGGCTAAACCTGATAGTTTTTCTCTATTGACAGTTTTATAGTTCCTCCTTCCCCTCAGGTTAAGAGTCTGGGTGTCATCTGGGACAGCACATTATCTTTTTTTATTTTTATTTTTTTATTTCTGATTTTTCCCTTTTTTCTCCCAATTTAGTGGCCAATCGATCCCTATTTTAATTCAAACACCCACCCTCGCACTGTATGCGTTCGCCAACTGCATCTCTCCGGCCGGCAGTCTCGAAGGAGACCGCCTCCCCACTTTCGTGACAAGGCGACTCCAAGCCGAACTACTGTTTTTCCGACACACACAGAGACGCATTCACGTGACGAACACAAGCCGACTCCGCCCCCCTCCCGAAGACAGCGTTGCCAATGATCGCTGCTTCGTCGAGTCCGGCCATAGTCGGATCTGACGAGACCGGGGCGCGAACCCCGGTCCCCAGTGGGCAACTGCATCGACACAGAGCCGATGCTTAGACCGCTACACCACCGCGGACTGCAGCACATTATCTTTTGAAGCTCACATCAACTATGTTACTCAGTCTGCATACTTCCACCTAAGCAATATTAATCATCTTCGCCTGTCACTACACCTACCAGCACCACCGTACTCACTCACACCCTGGTTACATGTTGTATTGACTACTGTAAATCTAGCCTCTTTGGTCTTCCCCTCAAGTGTCTTCATAAACTTCAATTGGTCCAGAATTCAGCTGTCCATATCAGTACCAGAATTCATTCAATAGATCACATCACTCCTGTTCTCCGGAAACTTCATTGGCTCCCTATTATTGAGTTCAAGATTCTTCTTCTCACCTTTAAAAAAAAAAGATAGGCTCTGAGCCCTTCCTTGTTTGCGGATGACATTGTGATCTGTAGTGAGAGTAGGGTGCAGGTGGAGGAGAGCCTGGAGAGGTGGAGGTATGCACTGGAGAAAAGAGGAATGAAAGTCAGTAGGAGCAAGACAGAATACCTATGTGTGGATAAGAGGGAGGACAGTGGAATGGTGAGGATGGAAGGAGTAGAGGTGATGAAGGCGTATGAGTTTAAATACTTGGGGTCAACTGTCCAAAGTAACGGGGAGTGCAGGAGAGAGGTGAAGAAGAGAGTGCAGGCAGGGTGGAGTGGGTGGAGAAGAGTGTCAGGAGTGATGTGTGACAGAAGGGTACCAGCAAGAGTTAAAGGGAAGGTTTACAAGATGGTTGTGAGACCAGCTATGTTGTATGGTTTGGAGACAGTGGCACTGATGAAAAGACAGGAGGAGGAGCTGGAGGTGGCAGAGATGAAGATGATACGATTTTCATTGGGAGTGACGAAGAAGGACCAAAGAGGAGGTTATGGATGTGGTGAAGGAGGACATGCAGGTGGCTGGTGTGACAGAGGAAGGACAGGAAGAAATGGAAACGGATGATCCACTGTGGCGCCCCCTAACTAAAGCAGCCAAAAGTAGTAGCAGTAGTAGCAGTAGTAGCAGTAGTAGTAGTAGTAGCAGTAGTAGTAGTAGTAGTAGTAGTAGTAGTAGTAGTAGTAGCAGTAGTAGCAGTAGTAGCAGTAGTAGTAGTAGTAGTAGCAGTAGCAGCAGCAGTAGCAGTAGTAGCAGTAGTAGCAGTAGTAGTAGTAGTAGCAGTAGTAGCAGTAGTAGCAGTAGTAGTAGTAGTAGTAGCAGTAGCAGCAGCAGTAGCAGTAGTAGCAGTAGTAGCAGTAGTAGCAGTAGCAGTAGTAGCAGTAGTAGTAGCAGTAGTAGCAGTAGCAGTATTAGTAGCAGTAGCAGTAGTAGCAGTAGTAGTAGCAGTAGTAGTAGCAGTAGCAGTAGTAGTAGTAGTAGCAGCAGTAGTAGTAGGTGTTGGGTAATGTGTGTTGTATGTAGGACTTTGTACTGGATACGTTGCAGTTTTGAATTGTGAGTCATTGAAAACAAGTTATTACACATATATGAACACCAGCCTTTGGTCAGAATGAGACGGAGGGATGCGCTGAATGTAATGACGCCCATCTGGACACGCCAGGGGGGACTGGATGTGGATAAAACAGATCCAAGCTTTAAAAGCTTAAAAGGTCTGGAGAAAATTTCACAGCAAACCCCCCCCCTCAAAAAAAAAGAAAAAGAAAAAGTCAGCTTGACATTAATTTCCTCCAGTAATGGCATTTGAACCTCTAATTGATTTTGCAATTCTCTGGTGTTTTGGAAAGGATGTTGTTCCACCTCGGACACAGTGAAAGAATCACCGCAAGGATTCCCAAACTCTACAGGTAACTGAAGCTCTCCCAAGCTGCTCAAATGTACCCCAGCCCTTCGAGCCAAAATAGAAAAAGTGTGTGTGTGTGTGTGGGGGAGAGAGAGAGACAGAGAGAGAGACAGAGAGAGAGACAGAGAGAGAGAGAGAGAGAGAGAGAGAGAGAGAGAGAGAGAGAGAGAGAGAGAGAGAGAGAGAGAGAGAGAGATAGAGAGAGAGAGGGAGAGAGAGAGAGAGAGGGAGAGAGAGAGAGAGAGAGAGAGAGAGAGGGAGAGAGGTCTTGCAGAAGGGCCCGGATGCCTGCGGTGGCAGTTTTCCAGTTGAGGGGTCTTCAGGTGGGGGGTATTTCCTGAGCTTGTAGCAGAGAGATAGAATGTCAACGTGTGTCCCATGGCAACAGGACGACAACGGCTGGTGTCAAACTGAACGTTCCCTGGACAGCCATGAAGACTGTGTGCACGCTGAAGCTCTGGGGGAGGAGGACCTCGCCACACAAAGCTAACAAATCTACATGTGTGGATAGCGAGGTGACAGTCAGGATGTATGGGTCTCATTACAGGTTTACCCAGAAACACTTGCAAGCGTCTCTGCATGACACAGCGGGACTACAGAACACTGTGGCACAATGTGGTGTAAGCAGAGCTCTTAGGAAAGTTAAAGTGTACACACTGTGATCACACAAAACACCAGTAACACTACCAACAATGCTCTGCAACGTTATCCTGAAAAGCCAACACAAATATTATAACAAATATTATATCAAGTAACCAGCTGAGACAGCTGATGCAAACGCCACCGCACCCACCCTAGTGGAACCGGCAGGTTATGTCACCCTGTCACACCCACTTCAGTCAGATGACCCCCGATATACAACCAATGCGGTCAGTTTCCACATCAGTCCTCCGGAAATAAAAACCTGCACACATTGTTTTCCCTTGCCAATCACCCAGGCAGCACCCGGATGTGGGCCACTTCAGGCAATGATGCGGCACTGATGGCCTTCTTCTGGTACCGACAAGATGGACGTGAGCCTGAAGTGGCCCACATGTACAATAGCAAATATGGCCCAAACATGCCAAATCAAATGTGGCAAAGACGCGGTGCTCTGAGCAACATGTGATATGGATGTGACCCTGAAGTGGCCCGTGTGGTAAATGGAGAATATGGCCCAAATATCACAAAACACATATGGGCCACCTTTGGCAAATATGTGGCACATGTGGCATTGCTATGGCTTGGTTCTGGCCCAGATCTGGTAAACAGGAGTGGACCACCATCATTCCACGCAGCATATGGGCCGGATGAAAGTGTCGGGTGTGGGACGGGTCCGGGCCACAGCAATTTTGCTAGCTGGGCATCAAACAAATACCCCCTTTTTCATTCAACTTTTGGAACCATACTTGGCAGGACGTTTTAGCACAGAGTGTAAGTTTACAAAGCCAAAGAAATTAAAAAAGGAAAGGAAAGGTTCATGGGATAAAGCAAAATAAATTATTTTGTAATTCCAGTACACAAGAATCCTCCACAATAGGCTGGAGTACATGAATAAAGTCAGGGAGGTGCTGTTGCATGTGCAGTACTGATGTACATCCTCATCTGTTGCTGTCATCCAGTCAACTTCCTGTTTTTCTCTGATGCTTAGAAGTCATCCTTTTAGGTACTTTCCTCTGCATTTCTTAATGACACATTATCCACTCCAGCAGTGGCATAAATGATGGCCTCAGCTAGGAGCACATCTAGCACCAAGCGGACACACAGCGAACTTCAGGTTGGCCAAGCAGAGGGCAGTGGCAGGAGCTGTGCAATAAAGTTCATTCAGGTGCTGGTAGACTTGGTCTAACTGCTCATCATTCTCCAAGTAGGTCTCCACCATCTGCTTTTGCCCACTGGAACACTGCTGATCACTGATTATAGCCAGTAGGTGTTTTTCCACCTGGCGCTTCTTGACAATGAAGTGCACCAGCTTATTGGAAGCACGGTTATGGGCAGCATGGGTCCGACCAGGCAGCAACCTCTCTGAACATCTGACAAGCTCCTCCTGCTGCTCACTGAAGCGCCCATCAATGACCTGCGCCTCCATTAGCAGCTTACTGGGAACAGTTAATATCTCTGAGGATCCTTGTGGGTACTTCCTCTGTACCGAATAGCTCATCATGAGCTAAGTACCTGCAGATGTAAGCCTTGATCTTTCTCTTCCGCTGCTGCATGGTGTCCCTGTTCTCCCTGGTTGACGTATGTGGCAGGCGCTGAGTTGTAACAGCGTCACTTTGTTTGGTTAAACAATTCATTAGGTCTGTAAATATATTCCAGATCAACACTCTCAAAGCAAACATCACATCTGTGGTGCTCTTTCGTGGCATGAAACCATACTGCTGCTCACTGATCATCACCTCTCCTCTTAACCTAGCTTCTACTACTCTTTCCCATATCTTCATGCTGTGGCTGATCACCACCTCTCCTCTTAACCTAGCTTCTACTACTGTTTCCCATATCTTCATGCTGTGGCTGATCACCACCTCTCCTCTTAACCCAGCTTCTATTACTCTTTCCCAAATCTTCATGCTGTGGCTGATCATCACCTCTCCTCTTAACCTAGCTTCTACTACTGTTTCCCATATCTTCATGCTGTGGCTGATCACCACCTCTCCTCTTAACCTAGCTTCTACAACTGTTTCCCAAATCTTCATGCTGTGGCTGATCATCATCTCTCCTCTTAACCTAGATTCTACTACTCTTTCCCATATCTTCATGCTGTGGCTGATCATCACCTCTCCTCTTAACCTAGCTTCTATTACTCTTTCCCAAATCTTCATGCTGTGGCTGATCATCACCTCTCCTCTTAACCTAGCTTCTACTACTGTTTCCCATATCTTCATGCTGTGGCTGATCACCACCTCTCCTCTTAACCTAGCTTCTACTACTGTTTCCCAAATCTTCATGCTGTGGCTGATCATCACCTCTCCTCTTAACCTAGCTTCTATTACTCTTTCCCATATCTTCATGCTGTGGCTGATCACCACCTCTCCTCTTAACCCAGCTTCTATTACTCTTTCCCATATCTTCATGCTGTGGCTGATCATCACCTCTCCTCTTAACCTAGCTTCTATTACTCTTTCCCATATCTTCATGCTGTGGCTGATCACCACCTCTCCTCTTAACCTAGCTTCTATTACTCTTTCCCATATCTTCATGCTGTGGCTGATCACCACCTCTCCTCTTAACCCAGCTTCTATTACTCTTTCCCATATCTTCATGCTGTGTCTGATCATCACCTCTCCTCTTAACCTAGCTTCTATTACTCTTTCCCAAATCTTCATGCTGTGGCTGATCAACTTTATACCTCAGTAGTTGCTACAGTTCTGCAAATCACCCTTGTTCTTGAAAATCGGTACCAGTATGCTTCTTCTCCACTCCTCAGGCATCCTCTCACTTTCCAAGATTGTGTTAAACAATCTAGTTAAAAACCCCACTGCCATCTTTCCTAAACACCTCCATGGCTCCACATGGATATATATATAAAATCCAGTGAGTCAAGTAAATCCTTTATGAGACAGTACAAGCCTGTTTCATGCCGTAAGCAATATGTAGATGAGTCTGTCTCACCCTTTCTCGGGTGGTGTGCGTCTTCCTCAAGCTCGGGTTCTCTACCAGAGGCCTGGGAGTTTGAGGGTTCTGTGCAGTATCTTAGCTGTTCCTAGGACCAGTGATTAAAGTGGGCCAGAGCTACCCGGATCCCGACACCGGCACTTCTCCACTTCCTGAGATCCGGCACTCTGTAGACAGGAGTAATTTCAACCTTTTTGACACAGTAAAATTTAAAACAAAAAACATGATGCAGCCAATTCACAAGCATTACAAAATAAATCGCAAATAAAGTCGTTCTTCTATTTTTATACTACTTTACTTTTTCTAAAAGTTTGAACGATATCGCGTCCTCACGTGACCCGCACCTGCCTGCTGTCTGGCTTCACCAGACATGACGTCAGAAGAGACTGGCTTCACACTCACGGGTCAGGGTCAGTTCACCGCACCAGGCAGACAAGACTCGAGAGAGCGTCAACCTGCTACCTGCACTATTATCCTGGATTGGGGGGCATAAAGAGTGAGTATCTTCAGTGTATTTCCAATAGTATTTCCAATAGTTTTGTCTAGCTCTGCTGTGGTTTCACTCAAGCAACTAACGTTAGCGAACGTAACGTTAGCTAGCTAGCTAACTAGCTATCTTCCACCCGGTAACGTTGCTAGCTAGTTGCCGACGTTGCTGGCTAGTTGTTTGAATGCTGCTAGGCAAGCTAACTATCGGTAGCGTCCGGTAACGTTACCGGTAGCTAGCTAGTTATGTTTGTCCAACCTTAGCTCTGGCCATGCAATATTTTCATTCAAATAACTAACTAGCTAGCAAACGTTAGCTACCGGTAGCTATTATTAGCTTGTTTCAGCATTCAATTTTTATTGCTGAAAAACTGGTTTGTTTTATATTATGATTGGAATTGGAACATTAAATGTTGTGATGACTATTAGTAAATTCATGAAGTCTGTTCAGTGGCACTTTCAACTAATACAAAAGACTGATTAAAATGCATTTCAATTTTTAAATTGAACATGTAGCCAGTGATTTATTGAGCATGTAGTGTGTGTGTGTGTGCATGTGCTCGTAGGGTTAATTTCCTGATTTGAGACATAGTATTGAGGCCGACTATCACTCCCGCACTTTTGCCCACCTCTCTAATACAGAGATCCCCCACTTACCAAATCCCACTTTAACCCCTGCCTAGGACCACACTCTTCTGGACAGAGACCTCAGATGTTGCTCCTGGAATCTGCTGAGGCCACTCTCCCAGTCTGGGGGTCACAGCCCCTAGTGCTCCTGTTACCACTGGGACTACTGTGGATTTCACCTTCCATATCCCATGTAGTTCTTCCCTCAGCCCTTGGTATCTCTCAAGCTTCTCTTGCTCTTTCTTCCTGATGTTGCCATGGCTCAGGATTGCTACATGGGTCACTACTGCTGTCTTCTGTTCCTTGTCGACCACCACGATGTCTGATTGGTTAGCCAGCACCTCTTGTCAGTCTGGAACTTGAAGTCCCACAGGATCTTAGCTCTGCCATTCTCAATCACCTTTGCTGATGTCTCCCATTTGGACTTGGGGACTTCCAGTCTGTATTCAGTACAGAATATCTGTACTGTGTGTGCATGTGTGTGCGTGTATATATATATATATATGTGTGTGTGTGTGTGTGTATGTGTGTTTGTGTATGTTTATATATATACAGTGTGTAAAATTCCTAATCATAATTGTAGTAATATTCCATATCACTCACCACTACCATGTTTGTTTACATGGAATCGCCACAGTTCAGCGTTCAGGCACTTTGTGGAGAGTCTTCTCCTATTCTCCATCACGATGGTGCAGCTTGCCTTCCTCGTCTTCTCCTCTCTGGCTGGCTGATGATGAACTAGCACTTTGCGGCCTGTGAGGTTTGTGCTGAATAGACTTTAGTCAACGAATTCTGGGCTTCGGCTCCAACGTCACGTTTGCATTTGAAGACAGAGCGACTCCGCGCAGGCTGCTTAATGAGGATATACAGCAGTCCAGTTTCCTCTGAGGGGAACAGAAAGTCTTGTTGTCAATTCATTTGAAGCAAACCTTTCACTGACACACTTGGTATTTCCTCTCTCATTATGGGGGCTGATTATAATTCATAGCCTATATTAAATGTCAAAGAAAGGCCAGGGATTGTTATGCAAATGTTAAGAACATAATGTGTTCCTTTGTTAAGATATATTTCTCCAACCAGTTGGCAAAAAAAGATGGAAAAAGATGCAAAGACCTTAAACAATTTAATTGCTGGTTAGGAAAAAAGAAAAAAAAAGCACTGTTCACTTGGATCACACCACAGCCCTGTGAAAATGTGTCGTAGCATTATTCAGCTAATTCCATTTTAATAATCCCTCTCGCAAGAACTGAATAGAGGAGTGAAATCTGCTCTGTGAAAACATTTATCAGCTCATTTAAGTTCAACCTCCCTTTCACATCAGTTACTGCAAGTAAACCATCACATTTTCCAAATTGTTTTCTTTAAACAGCTTTTCTCATCAAAAAGTCAAATATTGCCCTCGAAATAAAACGACGCTTAAATCTTTCTGAGAAGCTCAGAGCCAAAACGTGTATTCTTCATCTCTAATCCATCTACCAAGAAACACCTCCCCACTCAGGCCGGTGGAGAAGGAAGACAATCTGTTTCACCTTCATGAGGTTTGATATCTCTGGGGTATCTGTGGGGTATCTGTGAGGTATATGGGCTATCTCTGGGGTATCTGGGAAGGAAAAACCTGCATACACGCAGCATACCATGGTGCATGGTGGTCTGTGTCTGGTCGATGAGCACTGCTCTATTTAACTTTACTGAAGTGAAGCTTCTCAATGCCCCTTGTGGCTCCACCAGCCAATAGGGTGAAGGAGAGGCAGGACCTCAGACGAAACGAACGCTACATCTACTTCATTATGGTGTATAAAGTTGAGATTTTGTTTTTAGATTTGATTAAATTTAAAATTTGATCTGATTTTAATCAAATTAGGGCAATAATATTGTTATTGCAACTGCTGTGAAAGGAAATCAACATGTTGATCTCGAACAAATGAAGGTCTAAACTGGTGCAAGCATGATGCAGTTATCAGAGCTAGACTGTTGTTTCAGAGAACTGGTTGTGTTACCGGCATCTGATCTGGAAGTGATAGGCAAAGCACAACATGGCAAGCGACAGAAGAAAAGGAAACCACAGGCTGATGACTCAAATGCAAATATTAATGGATGTTTCATCAAAATCAGTTGTCTTTTTCAGGATGACCTTCAGGATAAAAAAAAAGGTGTTTGCTAACTTTTCTTAGTCTTTGGATACTGTACTGTACTGTACAATTTACACAATTTACAGTTTCATTTAGCAGACACTTTTATCCAGAGCGATGTACATCTTGACAGCTACTACAGCACAGCCAAGGATCTAGGCAGGGGACAACAACACCAGTAAATGTCATAAAGCGAAGTTTGGGTACGCTAGCACATAGGTACCAACAGGCAGTGAACAGAGGCAATGCATAGAAGCAGATTTTTTCTTTTTCTTTTTTTCTTCAGTCCATTAAGTTTAGAGGTAACCCAGCCACTGAGGATGCACAAGCCAAGTCATTCTTAGTGCCGGCCCCAAGCCTGGACAACTGGGGAGGGTTGCGTCAGGAAGGGCATCCAGCGTAAAATCTTTGCCAAATCAAATATGCGGATCATAAATAAGATTTCCATACCTGATCGGTCGAGGCCCGGGTTACCAACGACCGCCACCGGTACTGTTAACCAGCAGGGTGCCGGTGGAAACTATGCCACTGTTGGGCGAAGGAGAAGGAGAGGGGAAAGGCATGTCCAGAAGCAGCGAGAAAGGAGGAAGGGTAGGAGTGTGGAGGTGAGAGTCGGAACTTTGAATGTTGGCACTATGACTGGTAAAGGGAGAGCTGGCTGACATGATGGAGGGAAGAAAGGTAGGCATACTGTGTGTGCAAGAGGCCAGGTGGAAGGGGAGTAAGGCCAGGAGTATCGGAGGTGGGTTCAAACTCTTCTACCATGGTGTGAATGGGAGGAGTAATGGGGTAGGGGTCATTCTGAAGGAAGAGTATGTCAAGAGTGTGTTGGAGGTGAAGAGAGTGTCAGACAGAGTTATGAGTATGAAGCTGAAAATCGAAGGTGTATTGCTGAATGTTATCAGCGCATATGCCCCGCAAGTTGGGTGTGAGATGGAAGCGAAAGAAGAATTCTGGAATGAGTTGGATGACATGGTGGAGAGGGTACCCAAGGAGGAGAGAGTGGTGATTGGAGCGGACTTCAATGGGCATGTTGATGAAGGGAACAGAGGTGATGAGGAGGTGATAGGTAGGTACGGTGTCAAGGAGAGAAATGTGGAAGGACAGATGGATTTTGTGAAAAGGATGGAAATGGCTGTGGTGAATACATATTTCAAGAAGAGGGAGGAACACAGGATGACATACAACAGGGGAGGAAAGTGCACACAGGTGGACTATATCTTATGCAAGAGGCGCGAGTTGAAAGGGATTGGAGACTGCAAGGTGGTGACATGGGAGAACGTAGCTAGGCAGCATCGGATGGTGATCTGTAGGATGACTTTGGAGACCAGGAAGAGGAAGCGAGTGAAGGCAGAGGCGAAGATCAAATGGTGGAAGTTGGAGAAGGAAGACTGTTGTGTGGAGTTCAGGGAGGAGGTAAGACAGGCACTGGGTGGTAGTGAGGAGTTGCCGGATGGCTGGACAACCACTGCAGAAATAGTGAGGGAGACAGCTAGGAAGGTACTTGGTGTGTCATCAGGACAGAGGAAGGAAGACAAGGAGACTTGGTGGTGGAATGAGGAAGTACAGCAAAGTATACAGAGGAAGAGGTTGGCAAAGAAGGGTGGGATAGTCAGAGATAAAGAAAGTAGACAGGAGTACAAGGAGACGCAGCATAAAGCAAAGACGGAGGTGGCAAAAAGGCAAAGGAAAAGGCGTAAGGTGAGGTGTATGACAGGTTAGACACTAAGGAAGGAGAAATGGACTGGTACCGATTGGCTAGACAGAGGGAATGAGCTGCGAAGGATGTGTAGCAGGTTAGGGTGATCAAGGATAGAGATGGAAATGTGCTGACAAGCGAGGAGAGTGTGCTAAGAAGGTGGAAGGAGTAGTTTGAGGGGCTGATGAATGAAGAAAATGAGAGAGAGAGAAGGTTGGATGATGTAGGGATAATGAATCAGGAAGTGCAGTGGATTAGCAAGGAGGAAGTGAGGGCAGCTATGAAGAGGATGAAGAGTGGAAAGGCAGTTGGTCCTGATGACATACCTGTGGAGGCGTGGAGATGTTTAGGAGAGATGGCAGTGGGGTTTTAACTAGATTGTTTAACATAATCTTGGAAAGTGAGAGGATGCCTGAGGAGTGGAGAAGAAGCATACTGGTACCGATTTTCAAGAACAAGGGCGATGTGCAGAACTGTAGTAACTACAGAGGTATAAAGTTGATCAGACACAGCATGAAGATATGGGAAAGAGTAATAGAAGCTAGGTTAAGAGGAGAAGTGGTGATCAGCCACAGCATGAAGATATGGGAAAGAGTAATAGAAGCTAGGTTAAGAGGAGGAGAGGTGGTGATCAGCAGCAGCAGTATGGTTTCATGCCAGGAAAGAGCACCACAGATGTGATGTTTGCTTTGAGAATGTTGATGGAGCAGTATAGAGGAGGTCGGAAGGAGTTACATTGTGTCTTTGTAGATTTAGAGAAAGCATATGACAGGGTGCCGAGAGAGGAGGTGTGGTATTGTATGAGGAAGAGAGGAGTTACAGAGAATGAAGAAGGGAGTGCTGGCAGGGTGGAGTGGGTGGAGAAGAGTGTCAGGAGTGATGTGTGACAGAAGGGTACCAGCAAGAGTTAAAGGGAAGGTTTACAGGATGGTTGTGAGACCAGCTATGTTATATGGTTTGGAGACAGGGGCACTGATGAAAAGACAGGAGGTGGAGCTGGAGGTGGCAGAGATGAAGATGCTAAAATTTTCACTGGGAGTGATGAAGAAGGACAGGATTAGGAAGGAGTATATTAGAGGAACAGCTCAGGTTGGACGGTTTGGAGACAAAGCAAGAGAGACAAGATTGAGATGGTTTGGACATGTGTGGAGGAGAGATGCTGGGTATATTGGGAGAAGGATGCTGAATATGGAGCTGCCAGGGAAGAGGAGAAGAGGAAGGCCAAAGAGGAGGTTTATGGATGTGGTGAGGGAGGACATGCAGGTGGCTGGTGTGACAGAGGAAGATGCAAAAGACAAGAAGAAATGGAAATGGATGATCTGCTGTGGCGCCCCCTAACGGGAGCAGACGAAAGTAGTAGTAGTAGTAGCAGCAGATCAAGTTTAGAGGTGTTTGCAAAAGAGTTGGGTCTTTAGACTTTTCTTTTGAAGAACTCGTTCCACCACCGCAGAACTACATTAAAGTCTACCTTAAGACTTAGGGGCTTGTTGTTGTGGTAGTATCAGGCACCTTTCATTGGCAGAGTGTAGTGAGCGAGGGGGAGTGAAGACCTGAATGAGGGAGTTCGGGTAGGCGGGAGCTGTTTTAGTTGCTGTTTTGTAAAGAAGTGTTGGGGTTTTGAATATGATGAGGGCAGTGGCAGGGAACCAGTGGAGGGCTAGGAACAGCAGGGTGACATGTGCTCTTTGGGTGGGTTGAAGACCAGATGTGCTGCCGTGTTTGGGATCATCTGCAGAGGTTTGAATGTATATGCAGCCAAGGCCTGCCAGTAAGCAGTTGCAGTAGTCAGTGCGTGCTCTTACGAGAGCCTGTACCAGGAGTTGTGCTGCATGCTCAGACAGGTAGGGTCTGATTTTCTTGATGTTATACAGGGCAAATCGGCATGACCAAGCAGTTCAGGCCACATGAACTTTAAAGTTTAATTGGTCTTCAATCATGACACCCAAGTTTAGAGCGGACTTTGTGGGCAGTAATTGCGTTGGATATTGATCTCTTGCTGTAACGAGGGACTGGCTGAGATGACAAGGAGTTTGGTCTTAGAGAGGTTAAGTTGAAGGTGGCGTTCTTTCATCCATGCCGATATATTGGCAAGGCATGACTAGATCTGAGCCAAGACTGTGTAGTCTTCCACACGCTCTATTGTGCTGTGCTGTGCTGGACTGTAATGTACTCTGGTGTACCGTACTGCACTGCACTGCACTTTACTATGCTGTGTCGTAATGTACTGTAATATTCTGTACTGTACTGTGCTATAATGTACTGTATGAAGCTACAGGGTCCCTTAACTTAATTTATTCATCTTCAGCCACTTCTCCAGAGTCGGGTCGCAGTGGCATCAAGCTAAGTAGGGCACTCCAGACGTCCCTCTCCCCAGCAATACCCTCCAGCTCCTCCTGGGGGATCCCAAGATGTTCCCAGGCCAGATTTGACATGTAGTCCCTCCAGCGAGTTCTGGGTCTACCCCGGGGTCTCCCCCCGTTGGCCGTGCCCGGTAAACCTCCAAAGGAAGGCGCCCAGGGAGCATCTTAATCAGATGCCCGAACCATCTCAACTGGCTCCTTTTGATGCGAAGGAGCAGCGGCTCTACTCCAAGCTCCCTCTGGATGTCCGAGCTCCTCACCCTATCTCTAAGGCTGAGCCCAGACACCCTACGGAGGAAATTAATTTCAGCTGCTTGTATCCACAATCTCACCCTTTCGGTCACTACCACTAACTTAAACGTACATCCAGTGTCAACACCTCCCATTCATAGTTCCTACGTAGATGTTTGCATGTTAGATGGATGTGTTCCTACAGAGGAGAGTTTTGAAACCCATCAGAAGGTCATGTTGGGGATCAGAGTCCATGACCTGCTCCCACTGAACCACTCAGAAAAGCCAGCAGCCTACTATCAATATGTCTTCCGGTTCACAGATGGACAAAAAGAATATTAGACAGCCCAGCTTGACTGTCTAGTACCAGTACTGTATGTAGATTAAAAGTTGTTTTCCTTCTTCCAGATTTCACCCCTGCTAATGTGTTTCAAATCTCTGAAATGGTAAGACCTTCTGCGGGGATGTTAGCATTTTGAAGAGAGCGCCTATTATGCAATATGTTTACGCTCGGGGGCGTCATGCCGTCTCCTTTGAGTTTTCATTAGCTGGGAGGCAGCCAGCAGAATATGAGAATGGGCTGAACGGTGAAGTCTCCTCGCCAAGATTTGCATCTGTGTGGCCAGAAGCTTGTGTTCTCCTCAAGCAGCTGGTATTTCCATTCTGTCTCAGAAACATGGCCGGTTGTGCTTTACAGAGGCGAGTTAGAAAGGTTGAAGCAGACGGCCAGAAATAATCCTGTAAATATCCTCATTTACTTAATTAGATTTGATGAATGCCCAATATTTGTTCACATGGATTCACACATGCACGTGCACATGCACACACACACACAATAATCACACATTTACTTACACCTGACAACACACACATTTTAATCTTTAGACATCCCTGATCTTCACGGCTGTCTGATTTTGGTAGATGACGACTGACACGTGCTGTTAGGCTAAACCTGAAATTTGACGGCTCTTTCCATTGATACCCAGAGCATGTTTAAAAAGGTCGACTAGCGGACAGATAAGAAAATTAGTTTCTTGATCCATCTTGACTCAAAACAGAAGCACACTCTTTCTGAACAAGACTTGTTCTGTGTGTTGATATATATACTATGAGACACGTGTTGGAGCATCTGCTGCACACTACAGGTGAGCCATGAAACTGCAAAATCAGACACGTTCGAGAGCGACATTGCAAAGGCATACATGCACAATGCAGAGGCAGCGTTGAACAACAAAACCAGTCAATTCCAGTTTAAAATCTGCTCCTAAAGAGACCAGACCTTGGTCTTATCAACAGGAGATTAACTGTACTACTACTAAGACACTTGCAAACACAAGTGAAATCCAGCCGTGTGGAGAAAGTACAGCTTGTGTGTCTGAGACGGAGCGGTGTCTGTAGTTTGTTGGTTTGTGTAGGCGGCCATGACTCAGCAATGCTAAACACAACCCTGCAGACTGGTGGTCAGCTCAGCCCACACCCGCCACAGAAAACAGGGAGGTTTGTCCCGACGCCAGACACCATTTGGTGGAGTCACCTGCTGCCTACCAAGAGGTCACAACAAGACCTACTCAGCTTTACAGCTCGATTTTGTACTGAAAAGTCACAATAATTCAGTTACAGTCATAACAACCCCCAACTTAATTATTGTAACTATAATTCAGATTTTTAGAAGAAAATCTTGACAGTTTAAAGGAAAAAAGTGCTTCATAAAATGACTGAATTAAAAATGGCAGGGTAGATAAACAGTGAAGAAGACACAGCAGTAAAAGCACAGGACCCCTGGGATTGACAGTTGGGGGAGACAGACAGGGCTGCTGCAGGGAATTCTGGGCCCCCAACCGCGAAGCATCTAATTCAGTACACCGTCATGATGCCTGCCTGAAGGAAAATTATGATGTCCTGGTGGTTCAAAACCTCCGTGTTAGCTGCTACCAAATATTTGCATGTGTAAAAATATATTAAATATAGTAACATGCTTAAATAGACATCATGAATATCATAACATGCTAAAATAGACATCATGAGTATCATAACATGCTGAAATAGACATCATGAGTATCATAACATGCTAAAATAGACATCATGAATATCATAACATGCTAAAGCAGACATCATGAATATCATAACATGCTAAAATAGACATCATGAGTATCATAACATGCTAAAATAGACATCATGAATATCATAACATGCTAAAGTAGACATCATGAATATCATAACATGCTAAAATAGACATCATGAATATCATAACTTGCTAAAATAGACATCATGAATATCATAACATGCTAAAATAGACATCATGAGTATCATAACATGCTAAAGTAGACATCATGAGTATCATAACATGCTAAAATAGACATCATGAGTATCATAACATGCTAAAATAGACATCATGAGTATCATAACATGCTAAAATAGACATCATGAGTATCATAACATGCTAAAATAGACATCATGAATACCATAATATGCTGACAGACATGTGAAATGCAGTAACATGCTGAAATAGAAATGAAATACAGTAACGTACACAGACGGAGATATAATTACACTGAGATGAGAACCAGACAAATGAACTATAATAATGTGCCACAACAGATATATGAAATAGTTTGTACTAGAATAGACAGTTAAAACATATGAAATACAGCAGCATGCTGAAACAGACATGAAATAAACTGACATGATAAAACACACTTACAATATATGAATATATGCTGAAAGTCAATCCATCCATCCAGCCATCCAGCCACTATCCAAGCCGCTTATCCCAACCGGGGTCGCAGGATGCTGGAGCCTATCCCAGCAGTTACTGGGTGGCAGGTGGCGAGACACCCTGGACAGGCTGCCAGGCCATCACAGGGCCCCCCCACCACCACCACACCACTACACCACCACCACACACCACACACCACACACACCCCTAGGGACAATTTAGTACAGCCGAGTCACCTGACCTACATGTCTTTGAGTCACCTGACCTACATGTCTTTGGACTATGGGAGGAAACCGGAGCCCCCGGAGGAAACCCACACAGACACGGGGAGAACATGCAAACTCCGCACAGAGGACGACCCGGGACGACCCCCAAGGTTGGACTACCCCGGGGCTCGAACCCAGGACCTTCTTGCTGTGAGGCGACTGCGCTAACCGCTGCGCCACCGTGCCGCCGTTAAGTCAAATCAAATTTATTTATAAAGCACATTTAAAAACAAGCCACACTGACCGAAGTGCTGTACAGACCAGAGCAGCTACAAATACAAGAAACACCACCACAGACAACAAGGCACACAGCTCGTAGGTACGAATCAACAACACATGAACAGAGGCACAAGCCAGCAATCAGCCACATCAGGAAGACCCCAACACTAGTGGATAAAAGTAAGTTCTGAGCCGGGACTTACAAGAGCTGATGGAGGGGGCAGATCTGATAGGGAGGGGGACGCTGTTCCACAGTCTGGGGGCTACAACCGCAAAGCATGGTCACCCCTGCGCTTAAGTCTAGATTGCAGGAAAGCCAGGAGTCCCAAGTCAGCCGGCCTGAGGAACCTGGAGGTGGAATAGAGGGTTAAAAGGTTTGTGATATTGGGGGGGGGGGTCAGCCCATTAAGGGCTTCATAAACAAACAGGAGAACCTTACAATCAATGCTGAACTGCACAGGCAGCCATTGGAGGGAAGCTAGTACAGGGGTATTACGGTCCTTCTTCCGGGTGCCTGTCAGGAGCCTGGCTGCAGCATTCTGGACCAGCTGTGGGCGGGACAGGGACGACTGACTAGTCCCTGTACACATGGAGTTGCAGCAGTCCAAGAGGGGTGACACTTTTACCCTGCAGCTGCCCACTGCTCCTATAAACAGGATGGGTTGGATGCAGAGAACACATTCGTTGTAAGAGCACAACTCCTTGTAAGAACACAACTCCTTGTAAGAACACAACTCCTTGTAAGAGCACAACTCCTTGTAAGAGCACAACTCCTTGTAAGAGCACAACTCCTTGTAAGAACACAACTCCCTGTAAGAACACAACTCCTTGTAAGAACACAACTCCTTGTAAGAACACAACTCCTTGTAAGAGCACGACTCCTTGTAAGAACACGACTCCTTGTAAGAACACGACTCCTTGTAAGAGCACGACTCCTTGTAAGAACACGACTCCTTGTAAGAACACGACTCCTTGTAAGAGCACAACTCCCTGTAAGAGCACAACTCCTTGTAAGAACACAACTCCTTGTAAGAGCACAACTCCTTGTAAGAACACAACTCCCTGTAAGAACACAACTCCTTGTAAGAACACAACTCCTTGTAAGAGCACAACTCCTTGTAAGAGCAAAACTCCTTGTAAGAACACAACTCCTTGTAAGAACACAACTCCTTGTAAGAACACAACTCCTTGTAAGAGCACAACTCCCTGTAAGAGCACAACTCCTTGTAAGAACACAACTCCTTGTAAGAGCACAACTCCCTGTAAGAACACAACTCCTTGTAAGAACACAACTCCCTGTAAGAACACAACTCCTTGTAAGAACACAACTCCTTGTAAGAGCACAACTCCCTGTAAGAGCACAACTCCTTGTAAGAACACAACTCCTTGTAAGAGCACAACTCCCTGTAAGAACACAACTCCTTGTAAGAACACAACTCCCTGTAAGAACACAACTCCTTGTAAGAGCACAACTCCCTGTAAGAACACAACTCCTTGTAAGAACACAACTCCCTGTAAGAACACAACTCCTTGTAAGAACACAACTCCCTGTAAGAACACAACTCCTTGTAAGAGCACAACTCCTTGTAAGAACACAACTCCCTGTAAGAGCACAACTCCTTGTAAGAACACAACTCCCTGTAAGAACACAACTCCCTGTAAGAACACAACTCCCTGTAAGAACACAACTCCTTGTAAGAACACAACTCCCTGTAAGAACACAACTCCTTGTAAGAACACAACTCCTTGTAAGAGCACAACTCCCTGTAAGAGCACAACTCCTTGTAAGAACACAACTCCTTGTAAGAGCACAACTCCCTGTAAGAACACAACTCCTTGTAAGAACACAACTCCCTGTAAGAACACAACTCCTTGTAAGAGCACAACTCCCTGTAAGAACACAACTCCTTGTAAGAACACAACTCCCTGTAAGAACCCAACTCCTTGTAAGAACACAACTCCCTGTAAGAACACAACTCCTTGTAAGAACACAACTCCCTGTAAGAACACAACTCCCTGTAAGAACACAACTCCCTGTAAGAACACAACTCCCTGTAAGAGCACAACTCCTTGTAAGAGCACAACTCCTTGTAAGAGCACAATGTCGAATAGAGTCTTTCATTGTGTGACAGGCATATGACGTCATAAGCTGCTAAAATAAGACTCCCCTGTTCAGGTTGCCAGCATGATGAACCTAACTGAAAGTGATGTAAATGTGTTGCGTGTATCTGAAGTTGTATTTAATCTGTTTATGCTGAACCTCTCCCTCTCCACCTGAATCATATTTCTGAACGCAGGCCGCATCTCTGACAGCACCGCTGGCTGCTGCTTGTATTGGGTTTCTGGGCCTGCGAGTTTGCACTCGCATGCTAATGAGATCCACATAATCAGCACAGACCAAGCTGAATGCTAATACGGCACAACAGCGCCAGTCTCTTGTTTTTTTAGAGCTGGTTGGCAAATGAGCACTAGAACAGTCTGTCTCCGGAGGCTTCACTACGGTGGCTTATTCGGCTTTCCAAAAAAAAAAACAACAACAACCACAAAAAGGACAACAAGGAAAACAATTACAACCTACGAAAGATGATCGTCATCAAGCCATGATGGTGCTGCCTGTCATCAAATAGGGGATCGTTATTTCCGGTGTTTTACTCAACTGCAGGACGGTTTCTTATTGGAAGGGCAATAACACGAGTGGTGCGGTCCGCGGGCGCTGCGGTTCTGCCCCTGCTCCACATCCAAAACACCACCTCTGGTCTGAGGGGACACGAACGAACCCACAGGAGCTAACGAGGCGTTCGAGACCCGTTCCAGTTACGTCAACACGTCCACTGATTTGGACTGGACACATCATCTCTGCTCTGAGAACAAAACTGCTAGAAAGGCCGCACGGTTCCTGACAAGACCCTGAACCAAAACGCCAACGTTTACTCAGCAGTTACCGCCGTGACTGCAGTGACAGCAACACGGTTTGTTTGAAATATCCTAAAACTGAAAACTCACCAGACCAGGACTCTCTCTCACACCCCAGAACTGGAAGAACGGACCTGTGTGCTGGGCGGGATGTTCGAGTTAGTTACTTTTGGAAGAATGAACGCACAAGTCCACATGCACACAGAACGCTCTGTGGAAAATTGAAGTGTCCTACTGTTGCATCCAACAACAGAAGGAAGTGGAAAAGGGGTCCTCAGGGTCATAGCTGACCATGACATCACCGATCTATTCCGGATTGTTAAAGAAAAACAAACAAACAAACAAACAAACAAACAAACAACAACAATCACGGCGGCACGATGGCGCAGTCACCTCACAACAAGAAGAAGGTCCTGGGTTCAAACCCCGGGGTAGTCCAACCTTGGGGGTCGTCCCGGGTCGTCCTCTGTGTGGAGTTTGCATGTTCTCCCCGTGTCTGCGTGGGTTTCCTCCGGGGGCTCCGGTTTCCTCCCACAGTCCAAAGCCCTGTAGGTCAGGTGACTCACCGTACTAACTTGTCCCTAGGTGTGTGTGTGTGTGTGTTTGTGTGTGTGTGTGTGTGTGTGTGTGATGGTCTGGTGGTCTGTCCTGGGTGTCTCCCCGCCTGCTCCCGAGTGACTGCTGGGATCTGGGATAGGCTCCAGCATCCCCGCCACCCTGAGAGCAGGATAAGCAGTTTGTATAATGGATGGATGGATGGATGGATGGATGATGGATGGATGGATGGATGGATGGATGGATGGATGGATGATGGATGATGGATGGATGGATGGATGGATGGATGGATGGATGGATGATGGATGGATGGATGGATGGATGGATGATGGATGGATGGATGGATATTAAAAAGTAAGATAAGTTAAAATAATGTTGTATGATTTTGATTTTTTTCCCTTTTTCTTTCGATGGGGTAAAAGTTCTAGTGTGTACTTGATGATCCATCCTTCCATTATCTGAACTGCTTATCCTGCTCTCAGGGTGGCGGGGATGCTGGAGCCTCTCCCAGCAGTCACTGGGGAGCAGGCGGGGAGACACCCTGGACAGGCCGCCAGGCCATCACACACACACACACACACACACACACACCTAGGGACAGTTAGTTAGGCCAATTCACCTGACCTGCATGTCTTTGAGTCACCTGACCTACATGTCTTTGAGTCACCTGACCTACATGTCTTTGAGTCACCTGACCTACATGTCTTTGAGTCACCTGACCTACATGTCTTTGAGTCACCTGACCTACATGTCTGAGTCACCTGACCTACATGTCTTTGAGTCACCTGACCTACATGTCTTTGAGTCACCTGACCTACATGTGTTTGAGTCACCTGACCTGCATGTCTTTGAGTCACCTGACCTACATGTCTTTGAGTCACCTGACCTACATGTCTTTGAGTCACCTGACCTACAGGTCTTTGAGTCACCTGACCTGCATGTCTTTGAGTCACCTGACCTACATGTCTTTGAGTCACCTGACCTACATGTCTTTGAGTCACCTGACCTACAGGTCTTTGAGTCACCTGACCTAAATGTCTTTGAGTCACCTGACCTACATGTCTTTGAGTCACCTGACCTACATGTCTTTGAGTCACCTGACCTACAGGTCTTTGAGTCACCTGACCTAAATGTCTTTGAGTCACCTGACCTACATGTCTTTGAGTCACCTGACCTACATGTCTTTGAGTCACCTGACCTACAGGTCTTTGAGTCACCTGACCTAAATGTCTTTGAGTCACCTGACCTACATGTCTTTGAGTCACCTGACCTGCATGTCTTTGAGTCACCTGACCTACAGGTCTTTGAGTCACCTGACCTACAGGTCTTTGAGTCACCTGACCTAAATGTCTTTGAGTCACCTGACCTACATGTCTTTGAGTCACCTGACCTAAATGTCTTTGAGTCACCTGACCTGCATGTCTTTGAGTCACCTGACCTACATGTCTTTGAGTCACCTGACCTACATGTCTTTGGACTGTGGGAGGAAACCGGAGCCCCGGAGGAAACCCACACAGACACGGGGAGAACATGCAAACTCCACACAGAGGACGACCCGGGACGAACCCCAAGGCTGGACTACCCCGGGCCTCGAACCCTGGACCTTCCTGCTGTGAGGCGACCGGGCTAACCACTGCGCCCCCGTGCTGCCAGCTTAAATGATGTCACCCTTCAAATCCCACGCGAGACGAACAGGTCAACAAATCAAAAGCTCTTTGCGTCTTGCATGGGTGACACGCGTCAGCCAGTCACAGGCGACAGCAAAAGGTTATCAGGACGTCAGCACCGCCCGACCTGAAGTGGCTGCTCGGGTGCAGGAGGTGGAATGTGGGAGCTGATGAGGCTCCTCCCGTCTCAGAGCACTGTACGAAACGTGCGTCTGAGCCGGCCGACATGACCTCCGCTCCGCTCCCCGCTCACAGGAGGATTTGCTGATGTAATTCTACACCACGGATCCTTGTCTGGTCCTCCGTGCCTCTAAAGCTGACATGTGTTGATACATGGAAAGCCCGTATTAGCATTTCCATAACCCCGGCCTCATGTGCAGTAATAGTATGCATATGACATTCACTCAGAAATCCACCCAAGCCCCCCTCCTCCAGCAGGGGCTGTTAATGTTAAAGCCACAACCCTGAAGCCTTACGTTCAACAAAGACGGCGGGCTGACCCAGCAGCCCTGGCCACGCCCACTTTAGATGGCCCTCCCACGTCCGCGGGGCTGGTCAGCGCAACCAAAAGCTGATCCTCAGGACCGTTGCTCTGAATATATTCCACCATCGGTACAGCAGTCACCCTCTCCTGGGAGCGCGCCCCCACGCTTCGTTATGCCCACGCTCCAAGAGACTCTTCCGGACACTTCCTGATCCCACCGCTGCCACCAGTGGAGCCGAGCATTTTCCCGCCCGCTGCGGGATTCGACCCGGGGTGTACTGCACCACAAGGCCAAATCGCTAGCCGCTGGACTAAAGGGGGCCGACCCCCTGGCGACCGGCCTGGGTCTGTTGTAGGTTGCACTACGGAACCAAGTCCAGCGCTGTTGCAGCGATGTGAGGTCGGATTCTTGAGGACTACCTCAAAAAGAGCCTTTTAATTTTGATATAATTCTCATTTTGAGATGTTGTGACAATGATTTCCAAAAGAATGCTGTGTATGCTGCATATTTTGGGAAGGGGACAAGAATATTGTGCAAGTCTAGTTGTTTTGGGCAGAATACTATCATTCGTGTCTCTGTATTAATACTATTTTCTTTATAGTAATACCCTGGTTTATCTCCACGTAGTGTATTCGCATATTGTCATTTCACAACTGAGTGCATTGGGCCTTCTATTGTTTTCCACAAGTTGTTGGACAAATCTGAACAAGTCCCGACAACTGACGGCAGGTGAAAAGGTCACCAGGTAACTTTCCATCTTTTTCCCCAATGAAAGCTTAACAGGCTCTCCCAGTGAACTTTGCCCTTTCCGGACATCAGATGAAGCGGACCGGAGCCAGCAGAGTTTCACCTGAACAGACTTTTGGAGTTACCGGCATTGTTGAGTGAAATGACACCTTTCAGAGAAGATGGACCGTGTTTGCTGCCAGTTTCAAAAGACTGCAGTGCTGCTGTTTGGACTGTGCCTCCCCTGGGACGAGAGGACTGCGGGTGTGTTCTCTGGACGGCCACTCTCCTGCTCAGAGGACTGCGGGTGTGTTCTCTGGACGGCCACTCTCCTGCTCAGAGGACTGCCGGTGTGTTCTCTGGACGGCCACTCTCCTGCTCAGAGGACTGCGGGTGTGTTCTCTGGACGGCCACTCTCCTGCTCAGAGGACTGCGGGTGTGTTCTCTGGACGGCCACTCTCCTGCTCAGAGGACTGCCGGTGTGTTCTCTGGACGGCCATTCTCCTGCTCAGAGGACTGCCGGTGTGTTCTCTGGACGGCCACTCTCCTGTTCAGAGGACTGCCGGTGTGTTCTCTGGACGGCCACTCTCCTGCTCAGAGGACTGCCGGTGTGTTCTCTGGACGGCCACTCTCCTGCTCAGAGGACTGCGGGTGTGTTCTCTGGACGGCCACTCTCCTGTTCAGAGGACTGCCGGTGTGTTCTCTGGACGGCCATTCTCCTGCTCAGAGGACTGCTGGTGTGTTCTCTGGACGGCCATTCTCCTGCTCAGAGGACTGCGGGTGTGTTCTCTGGACGGCCATTCTCCTGCTCAGAGGACTGCCGGTGTGTTCTCTGGACGGCCACTCTCCTGCTCAGAGGACTGCGGGTGTGTTCTCTGGACGGCCATTCTCCTGCTCAGAGGACTGCGGGTGTGTTCTCTGGACGGCCACTCTCCTGCTCAGAGGACTGCCGGTGTGTTCTCTGGAAGGCCACTCTCCTGCTCAGAGGACTGCCAGTGTGTTCTCTGGACGGCCACTCTCCTGCTCAGAGGACTGCCGGTGCTAGTGCAGCATGAGGAAGGTAGCTTCTGCAGCTAAGCCACACTGCATCATCATCCATCACTCACCCACTATACTGAAAACACTGGGGTCTATCCCGGGCTTGTGTTCACTTCTTTGGTTCTTTGGTTTAATGGGGGGGTTAATAATAGATAGTATTACCATATGTATTGAGATTCGTGGCCCATTCTTAGCTTTGTTCAAATTGTTCTATTCAATACGTTTTCAGCTAAAAGAGAGCTCCTGGTGTGCTGTGATTGTATTACTCCATTCATGCAGGGGGATTCACCCAGTAGCATTCAAAGGTCAGATTCCCCTTCACAAGTTCACCCTAACCTCTATTAGGATTTACCAACTCAAGGCCATTTGATTTGTATAGCCCAATATCACAAATTACAAATTTGCCTCAGTGGGCTTAACAGCAACACAACATCCTGTCCTTAGACCCTCTCATCGGATGAGGAACAACTCCCTAAAAAAACCTTTAACAGGGAGGAAAGCTAGGAAGAAAGCTCAGGGAGAGCACCAGAGGAGGATCTCTCTCCCAAGACGCACAACGTGCAATGGATGTTGTGTTTACACAGTTTACACAATACAACACTGAGAGAGGATAAACAGAATTATAATGGACAAGTGACAACATATTTAGCCTAGACATGTTTACTATTCACTGTGATGTCCCTTTCATCCCTGATTCCCATGCAGATCACTCTACTATTATTACCACATAATTCCATCTCTCAGGACGGTAGTACGTTGTTATAATGACTGTTTGGTGAAAGGGTTATAATACACAGTAAAAATCTGAGCGTTAATTTAACACTCAGTTTCGGGTCCATTTGTACACTCTCAGAGTTAAATTAACACTCGGGATTTTACTGTGTATGTTTTGTGTGTTGCTGTAATTTGGCATTAATGTGGAGCTGGGATAGCAGGATTGGGTTGACTTATTAATTCCTAAACTCTTTTTTTTGGGGTGGGGGGGGTTTGCCCTTTTTCCTCCCCAATTGTACTTGGCCAATTACCCCACTCTTCCGAGCTGTCCCAGTCACTTCTCCACCCCCTCTGCCAAGGCTGCAGACTACCACATGCCTCCTCCCATACATGTCGCCAGCTGCTTCTTTACACCTGACAGTGAGGAGTTTCACCAGGGGGACGTAGCATGTGGGAGGATCACACTATTCCCCCCAGTTCCCCCTCCCCCTCGAACAGGCGCCCCCACCGACCAGCGGAGGCGCTAATGTAGCGACAAGGATACATACCCACATCCGCCTTCCCACCCGCACACACAGCCAATTGTGTCTGTAGGGATGACCGACCAAGCCGGAGGTAACATGGAGATTCGAACCGGTGATCCCCGTGTTGGTAGGCAACGGAATAGGCCGCTACGCTACCCAGACACCTCTAATTCTTAAACTGCAAGGAATGCAAGGAAGTGAACATTTCCTTGCATTGCACATGAACCCATGACTTCGGTTGTGTCCTACACAGTCGTGTGAATTGATGTCTTACTTGAAGCTTGATAATTAGATGGTAATCTAAATCGGTTTGGCTTGCTCGCTTGTTATTAGGGGCCCATAGTAACACTGTGCGTCTGTTTTCCATCGACAGTTTGTTGATGCTCATCCATATAACATGAGTCATACACACGTCACAATCCCACAAGATCAATATTTGATGTAAATCCAGAAATTAAAATTCCTCCCAGAAGCCTGAGGGGCTTTGCAGCATTGTATTATTGACCAGAGAAAGTTTCCTCCTATCATCTGATGAAGTTGGAGGCCATATTTCAAATCCAGGCTAACTTCACTTTCACTTTATTTTTGTTTTTTACCGCTCTATTATAGCAAGGATCGAACCTGTCAGATTTTTTGCAATATGAAATGTCTGCTTGGCCACTGTTTCAGGAGTTGATGGGGTTAAAACTGGGGCTCAATCAACATTGAAAATATGTTCTTTAAATTACACAGAAGACTTATATCTCATACATTCACACATTTAACCCACAGATCATCATAAATGTAAAGGTAATTACAAATTATGAATTCGTTTAGACAGCAGAGGCAATGATGAGGAGCAGCGGAGAGGGTTTAGACCAGCAGTATTCAGACTTGGCCAACTCAGAAGCCACACTGATGATTATATATATATATATATATATATATTTTTTTTTTGAAAGAGTCCGATTACAAAATATGCTTCCTCACCCAACCTTCGTTGGGTCAGAGATTGCTCTTAGGGTCGCACCTCTAACACAGTCTTGACATACTCTTCCTTCAGAATTACCCCTACCCCATTTCTCCTCCCATTCGCACCATGGTAGAAGAATTTGAACCCACCTCCGATGTTCCTGGCCTTACTTCCCTTCCACCTGGTCTCTTGCACACACAGTACATCTACCTTCCTTCTCTCTATCATATCAGCCAGCTCTCTCCCTTTACCAGCCATAGTGTCAACATTCAAAGTTCCAAACTCTCACCTCCACACTCCTACCCTTCCTCCCCTCCCGCTGCCTCTGGACATGCCTTCCCCCTCTCCGTCTCCTTTGCCCAACACCAGCACCGTGCTGGCCAACAGTACCGGTTGTGTGAATTTCATTTCAGCCACAATTTTAAGGGTGAAATTGTATCACCACTGCCACATCCAATGCTGTTAATGAAAGGTGAGAAGATGGGTAGACAGTCTCTGTGAGGTTGAGTAGGTAATTATGGGCATTGCAAGCTACGGGCAGGGCAGCCCCTACACTGGTCAACAATAATCACAGTTAGCCAGAAACTCCATCACAGGTCAAAGTTCACGACAGAGATGTTGTCTTTGTCCCCACAACAGCATTGCTAATGCTAACGTCATCGACTCTCATACTCCAGATATATACATTTGTCATTCAGTCAGTCTGACAAGCTTTCTGAGAGACTACATGGCATGAGTAATTCCCTGAGCATTAACTACACCAGAACAAAGTGCTTTAAATGGATGTTTCTGTCGTTCTTCACCGGGGCCGCTCCAGGGACAGCCCGCCATCACACCAGTGGAAGTCAGAATTTAGTGGTAGCCGAGTCTCCTTACAATTCAGGTCATGCAATGAATGACATTTAGCAACAGCCTGAGAATGGAGATCACATTCACAGCGGCTAAACTGTGTTACTAAAAATCCCTATATTAGCTAAAAATAATATTGAACCATGTGTTACTAAAAATCCCTATATTAGCTAAAAATAATATTGAACCATGGATTTAAAGGTGCAATCTGGTATCAACCTGACCACGCCGATTCCGTCTATTTTCATGGGCACGTGCTTTCAAAAAATGCAGATTGAATCACTGATAGAAAAGGTCTTTGGAAACAGTACAATAAAGCATTTTGCAGCATTTTGTCGTAATGGAGCCTGAGAACGAGTTTCTGTATTACTGCTCCAGATTGGGGCCTTTTGAGTAAATTGCAGTGTGCAGCTGTATGGGTCCTCGCTTACATAACTGCTGACTGGGCAGTATCTGGAAATGCACTCAGATCCCTTCGGGACAAATAAAATCATTCCATTTTTTCCCTATCAAGCAGAGAAGTTTCATCAAAGTATCAGAGTTGGGTGGCAGGCGTGTCCCTTGTTTCAAATCCATTTGCCTGCTTTACAAGATGGCTTCTCTCCCCCCAGGAACCGAGTCTGTGTGTCCTCGATTGGCTGGTGCAGCATAAGGACAGCGTTATGAATATTTATAACGTATTAGAAAGCTGATATGCATACAGTTACAGTCGATACAGTTTTATAATTCATGGTTTTTAATGTCATTTGGGTCTCATTTTCGCTCTGCCTCAAACTTTAGCAATCAAAAGCCTCATTAGCTGCTGAGTCTAGAACCTTTTGCAGGAGCGGTTTAACATTCATGAGCTTGTATAATTGCCAGGTTATTAAATACAGAAGAGCTCCATGTTTAATTTGGCATTAGCAAAGGAAAAATAGCAACAGCTTTGCGTCTATGCAGCGAAAAACAGTTTGAAAGTTTCAAAATGTTTGAAGCTGTACATTGTTGAGTGATGAGCTATGAACCTGAATATGAACGTTTTCCACCTTCTCCAGAATGTCACGGCGGAAGAAAATACAACATCTGCATTTGGACGGTAAACTCAATCTTACATCCCCTTCATGTCACATTACAAACCTCCCAGCAATCTGCATTTGATTAGACATCCTTATTCGTATTAGACATCCTTACTCTCATTAGACATCTTTATTCTTATTAGACATCCTTATTCTTATTAGACAGCCATACATACTCTTATTAGACACCCTTATTCGTATTAGACATCCTTTCTCTTATTAGACATCCTTATTCTTATTAGACATCCTTACTCTTATTAGACATCCTTATTCTTATTAGACATCCTTATTCCTATTAGACATCCTTACTCTTATTAGACATCCTTACACTCATTAGACATCCTTATTCTTATTAGACATCCTTACTGTTATTAGACATCCTTATTCTTATTATACATCCTTATTCTTATTAGACATCCTTACTCTTATTAGACATCCTTATTCTTATTAGACATCCTTACTCTTATTAGACATCCTTACTCTTATTAGACATCCTTATTCTTATTAGACATCCTTACTCTTATTAGACATCCTTACTCTTATTAGACATCCTTACACTCATTAGACATCCTTACTCTTATTAAGGGATCCTTACTCTTATTAGACAACCTTATTCTTATTAGACATCCTTACACTCATTAGACATCCTTATTCTTATTAGACATCCTTACTCTTATTAAGACATCCTTATTCTTATTAGACATCCTTACTCTTATTAAGACATCCTTATTCTTATTAGACATCCTTACTGTTATTAGACATCCTTATTCTTATTAGACATCCTTACTCTAATGAGATAACCTTACTCTTATTAGACATCCTTATTCTTATTGCACATCCTTATTCTTATTAAACATCCTTAATCTCATTAGACATCCTTATTCTTATTAGACATCCTACTCTTATTAAGACATCCTTATTCTTATTAGACATCCTTACTGTTATTAGACATCCTTATTCTTATGAGACATCCTTATTCTTATGAGACATTCTTATTCTTATGAGACATGCTTATTCTTATTAGACATCCTTATTCTTATTAGACATCCTTATTCTTAAGAGACATCTTTGCTCTTATTAGACATTCTTATTCTTATGGGACATGCTTATTCTTATTAGACATCCTTATTCTTATTTGACATCCTTATCGTAACCCGTCAATCCACTTCACCACCAGACCTCGCATGCTATGCCTCCAGTAAGACAAGGAATGGATGCGATGCTGTATTTCACATGGATTTACTTTCTGGTCTACTTCCTGGAATAGCAGGTTAAATACCTGCTATTTTTTCATTATTTCAGCTATTGTTTTTTCATTCTTCTTTCTATGACACCGAGTGGATATCTGGGTTGTGTGTAGCATTGAGATGTGTTTATTCTGGTTACATGGCATTAGGATGTGTTTTTCTTTTCTCTCTTATAGTTCACAGCAGGTGAGTTTGTGTTGTGCAGCACAACTTGCACTGAGTGTGAACTACACAGTACAGTGGGACGTGAGTGTGTAATGTACAGTAGCTAAATTAACTTAAGAGTAGGTGAGAAGGGGTAGGACAACATAAGTGTGTACTTCTTCCTACTGCTTTTCCAACATGTAACAAATAATCGGATGTATATGAGATCTGTTCATTGAGTTTGATGTGTGGATTTGTTGATCACTTCATCTGCATGTTATATCCTGCTTATTACACGTTCAGAATAAACCATCATTCATTCATTCATTCCTACTGTGGACTCACAGGAGGAGGTTTGAGGTGATGCAGGTGGACGCTGGGTGAGTGTGCTGGAAATGTTTTTCCAAGTCAGATGTCTCCTATGTCCTCCTCCCAGACCGGGAAACCATAGACTGCATCCCTACATGCTGAACCCTGAGGAAAGGGACAGGAAGTGAGGTCAGATTTCTAATCAGCTACTGCTGACTTAGTATTTTAGACAACAGATGTGAATGTGTTCAAATGAAACATCTGCACACAAGGTGTGAAAAGTGTAAACAGGACTGTGTGTGTGTGTGTGTGTGTGTGTGTGTGTGTGTGTGTGTGTGTGTGTGTGTGTGTGTGTGTGTTTTATGCAGGCATGAGTAGAAGCCTGCAGATAACAGGATGGGTGTAGTTTGGTGCTGGAGCCGCATGTTGGCCTTTGAACAGAACATCCTCTCCATGTCCTTCTGTCAAAGTTTGTGGACAAGAATCCCAAACAGGCTCGTGAAATGCCATCCATCCATTATCTGAACCGCTTATCCCGCTCTCAGGGTCGCGGGGATGCTGGAGCCTATCCCAGCAGTCACTGGGTGGCAGGCGGGGAGACACCCTGGATGGGTCGCCAGGCCATCACAGGGCCGACACACACACACACTCATACCTAGGGACAATTTAGTACGGCAGATTCACCTGACCTACAGGTCTTTGAGTCACCTGACCTACAGGTCTTTGAGTCACCTGACCTACAGGTCTTTGAGTCACCTGACCTACAGGTCTTTGAGTCACCTGACCTAGATGTCTTTGAGTCACCTGACCTACAGGTCTTTGAGTCACCTGACCTACATGTCTTTGAGTCACCTGACCTACAGGTCTTTGATTCACCTGACCTACAGGTCTTTGAGTCACCTGACCTACAGGTCTTTGAGTCACCTGACCTACATGTCTTTGAGTCACCTGACCTACAGGTCTTTGATTCACCTGACCTACAGGTCTTTGAGTCACCTGACCTACATGTCTTTGGACGGTGGGAGGAAACCGGAGCCCCCGGAGGAAACCCACACAGACACGGGGAGAACATGCAAACTCCACACAGAGGACGACCCGGGAACACCCCCAAGGCTGGACTACCCTGGGGCTCGAACCCAGGACCTTCTTGCTATGAGGCGCTCATGAAATCAAAACAACGTTGTTGTTTTATTTTGTGTTGTTTTGTTTCTTCGTCTCTGCTCACAGGAGGACTCTGACTCCATACTGGGAAGGGATTTGTCCAGATTGAAGATTTCTAGATTCTCTGCACCTTTTGCCTCACCAGGTGATGTGACTCTAACATGTGCACCTCCTCCATCTCATAATAAGCTGGGCTGTTCGTCTTATTTTTTCTGATGTCATTTCACCTTCTGGCTGTTGTTTTCCTCTCGCTGTGAATTTCCAACAGACTCCAAATCACCAGGGACAGGGACAGCGGGCAGCAAACACGAGCACATCAAAGTGAATCATGAATCCATATCACTGCTTAAACTAATGCCTGCAGACTGGCCTGCAGACTGGCCTGACCACTGCAGCGGCTGACGGTGCAACAGAAGAATGCTTTAAATCGCTTCCAACGGCATGAGTGTCACGGCAAATCACAACCTTCCTCTCACTTTTCATCTCAAGCCAAAAGACTGCTGTTGAACACACTCTCTCACAACACAGCTCACTTTACTGACAGAGTCCAGACAGCGAAAGTGACTGAACATGACACTCGCAGAAGACCAAACAGCAAACAAATCTGATACTCATACCAGTATTCACATGGACCATAATGTAAACAGACGTACTTTACGTACTTTAACACATCAACCGCGTAGGCAGAAATCACAGTGTGGGTGGGCACAGAGAAACTCAGGTGGGCCTAGCTCGTCCAAGACCAATCATACTTGACAGGTCCTGAGAATAGGCCATTACAACTATACTGGCCTGAATGCACCACAGTTTAATCATACAAGGCTTACACATCATCACAGGTCACGTTACAAGAACATTAACATGTTACAAGTACCAAGACGAACATTAACATGTTACAAGATGAACATTAACATGTTACAAGATGAACATTAACATGTTACAAGACGAACATTAACATGTTACAAGATGTTGTGTCTTGGACAACCGGAGACTGGACATAACACAAGTTGGTTTGGATTGAACTTGTTGGGACTCTCATCATTAAGAGTACAACACGACAAATTCAGCAGAGTTTAGTGAATCAAACAAAGCACCGGTGTTTCCACGGACACTGATGCTTTCTGGGAAATAAGTGCAAGCTTTGATAATGTTCCTTCTTTTCATCTTTCATCCTCTCACCTGTCTCTCTCACCTGTCTCTCAGGTGAACTACCTACTACAGAAAGACTGCCATCTAGCTCAGATGTCTATCTATTCGTATCAGGAAAGGGGAATGTGGGCTGTGTCTAATCCTGGCGCCATGTGGTCCTGGTGGCAGTTTGTTGTCTGCTCATCACCGGGAGAGACGTGGACTCACATGCAGGGTCGAGAGTGATCCTGTCGGCCAGGTCCCTCACCACCAGTCTTTATGTAATGAAGGCTCTGCGGTGGAGACACAACTGTCCAGGTTATCTATGTTATACAATCACAGAGAGAGACAACTCATTAACACCTGGTGTTCTTATGAGGTCTTTATCTGGACATGTTATCTAGATAAGAGACGTTGCAGTCACCTTTGTGTTTTCATCTGGTATGATAAGATCTGTTTTCTCATTTGTCACTCATTTGTCGCTTAAATACTCACGCCAGCCTCCTCATTTTGTGCACAAAAGAGTGCTTGTGTTGTCTCCTGTTTTAACTGGCATTTCAACGTACAGCTAAACAGAATATTAAAAAAAATGAAAGCAGAAAACCTGTTTTTGTTTTTTTGTTTTTGTTTTTTTACATCACTCAGTGCTGGGAAAGGGAAGGCATGTGCAGAGGCAGCTAGAGAGGAGGAAAGGTAGGAGTGTGGAGGTGAGAGTTGGAACTTTGAATGTTGGCACTGTGACTGGTAAAGGGAGAGAGCTGGCTGACATGATGGAGGGAAGAAAGGTAGGCATACTGTGTGTGCAAGAGACCAGGTGGAAGGGGAGTAAGGCCAGGAGTATCGGAGGAGGGTTCAAACTCTTCTACCATGGTGTGAATGGGAGGAGTAATGAGGTAGGGGTAATTCTGAAGGAAGAGTATGTCAAGAGCGTGCTGGAGGCGAAGAGAGTGTCAGACAGAGTGATGAGTATGAAGCTGGAAATCAAACGTGTGATGATGAATGTTATCAGCGCATATGCCCCACAAGTTGGGTGTGAGATGGACAAAAAAGAAGAATTCTGGAGTGAGTTGGACGACATGGTGGAGAGGGTACCCAAGGAGGAGAGAGTGGTGATTGGAGCGGACTTCAGTGGACATGTTGGTGAAGGGAACAGAGGTGATGAGGAGGTGATGGGAAGGTATGGAGTCAAGGAGAAGAATGTGGAAGGACAGATGGTGGTGGATTTTGTGAAAAGGATGGAAAGGGCTGTGGTGAATACATAGTTCAAGAAGAGGGAGGAACACAGGGTGACGTACAAGAGTGGAGGAAAGTGCACACAGGTGGACTATATCTTATGTAGAAGGCACCATCTAAAAGGGATTGGAGACTGCAAGGTGGTGACAGGGGAGAACGTAGCTAGGCAGCATCAGATGGTGGTCTGTAGGATGACTTTGGAGACCAAGAAGAGGAAGCCAGTGAAGGCAGAGCCAAGGATCAAATGGTGGAAGCTGAAGAAGGAAGACTGTTATGTGGAGTTCAGGCAGGAGTTAAGACTGGCACTGGGTGGTAGTGAAGAGTTGTCAGATGGCTGGACAACCACTGCAGAAATAGTGAGGGAGACAGCTAGGAAGGTACTTGGTGTGCCATCAGGACAGAGGAAGGAAGACAAGGAGACTTGGTGTTGGAATGAGGAAGTACAGCAAAGTATACAGAGGAAGAGATTGGCAAAGAAGAAGTGGGATAGTCAGAGAGATGAAGAAAGTAGACAGGAGTACAAGGAGATGCAGCGTAAAGTGAAGAGAGAGGTGGTGAAGGAAAAGGAAAAGGTGTATGGTGAGTTGTATGACAGGTTAGACACTAAGGAAGGAGAAAAGGACTGGTACCGATTGGCTAGACAGAGGGACCGAGCTGGGAAATATGTGCAGCAGCTTAGGGTGATCAAGGATAGAGATGGAAATGTGCTGACAAGCGAGGAGAGTGTGCTGAGAAGGTGGAAGGAATACTTTGATGGGCTGATGAATGAAGAAAATGACAGCAAGAGAAGGTTGGATGATGTAGGGATAGGGAATCAGGAAGTGCAGTGGATTAGCAAGGAGGAAGTGAGGGCAGCTATGAAGAGGATGAAGAGTGCAAAGGCAGTTGGTCCTGATGACATACCTGTGGAGGCATGGAGATGTTTAGGAGAGATGGCAGTGGGGTTTTTAACTAGATTGTTTAACACAATATTGGAAAGTGAGAGGATGCCTGAGGAGTTGAGAAGAAGCATACTGGTACCGATTTTCAAGAACAAGGGTGATGTGCAGAACTGTAACAACTACAGAGGTATAAAGTTGATCAGACACAGCATGAAGATATGGGAAAGAGTAATAGAAGCTAGGTTAAGAGGAGGAGAGGTGATGATCAGCAGCAGCAGTATGGTTTCATGCCATGAAAGAGCACCACAGATGTGATGTTTGCTTTGAGAATGTTGATGGAGAAGTATAGAGGAGGCCAGAAGGAGTTACATTGTGTCTTTGTAGATTTAGAGAAAGCATATGACAGAGTGCCGAGAGAGGAGGTGTGGTATTGTATGAGGAAGTCGGGAGTGGCAGAGAAGTATGTAGGAGTGGTGCGGAATACCTATGCGTGAATGAGAGGGAGGACCGTGGAATGGTGAGGATGCAAGGAGTGGAGGTGATGAAGACATATGAGTTTAAATACTTGGGGGTCAACTGTCTAAAGTAACGGGGAGTGCAGAAGAGAGGTGAAGAAGAGAGAGTAGGCAGGGTGGAGTGGGTGGAGAAGACTGTCAGGAGTGATGTGTGACAGCAGGGTACCAGCAAGAGTTAAAGGGAAGCTTTACAAGATGGTAGTGAGACCAGCTATGTTGTATGGTTTGGAGACAGTGGCACTGATGAAAAGACAGGAGGTGGAGGTGGCAGAGATGAAGATGATAAGATTTTCATTGGGAGTGATGAAGAAGGACAGGATTAGGAAGGAGTATATTAGAGGGACAGCTCAGGTTGGACGGTTTGGAGACAAAGCAAGAGAGACAAGATTGAGATGGTTTGGACATGTGTGGAGGAGAGATGCTGGGTATACTGGGAGAAGGATGCTGAATATGGAGCTGCCAGGGAAGAGGAGAAGAGGAAGGCCAAAGAGGAGGTTTATGGATGTGGTGAGGGAGGACATGCAGGTGGCTGGTGTGACAGAGGAAGATGCAGAGGACAGGAAGAGATGGGAACGGATGATCCGCTGTGGCGCCCCCTAACGGCAGCAGTGAAAAGTAGCAGTATGTTGTAATTACTGTGGAGGGTTTTTGGAGCTTCATGGAAGGACAGTGTTAGTTTAACCCATAAAAACCTTGTTGATGACCATCTCACACTGTTCTTCTCGTTCATTTTCTGTTGCTTATCGGTGTTAAAACATTTCATTTTTGCTGCTTTTTGTTAACATGTGGTTCACACCTAAACCCTCCCCAACACCTGGTGCTTTGTGGCAAATGTTGCATCGATGTAATATCATCAGGCAACAAGAGTGTAGAGCATTATGCCTGGCTGTCCAAGCTCCGGATATTCTTCAAATGAGTCTGTTTTTCTTGATATTCTCCTCTGAATAATGAGCTGATAACACAAATGAAGTCGACCTTTGTAGTAATGCATGAGAGAAAAACAACAATCACCAGAGTGAAAGGGTCCTTTACCAAATGTGTCTGTGTCCCTGACTGGTCGATAGGGCTGTTCTTAAATAAGGGTTTTTCCGTGTTTTTAATGTAGAGATCCCGGTTTAACTTCCCACCGTCTCTCTCTTCTCTCTAGCAAGTGAAGGCTGTGTATCAAAGGAATCGTTTTTTACTACATGGACGTCATAAAATAGACGTTTTGCTGAGTTTCATACCCATTTGATTACCGGATTAGTTGCTAGAGTAGTGTTGAGGGTTCATTTCTTCACCCGTTGAGAAGCTTTTATGTCCTGATGGAAAATAAAAATAAAAGATGATCCACTTTTGTTGACGTAATAATCTTCATGATTAGCCTGCATGCTGCGATGCCGCAGAACAACAAATATGAACAGGCGTCACGCAAAACAACAGAGACACACAGGTTGGCCTTTCTGTCATATTTGCATAAATGAACGGGTTGTTTCTTCAGAATCCCGTGACCCGGCAGCTTTGTGGGCTGTGATCGAGACTTGCCATTAGTCAGACATCAGCAAACTGTAGGTAGCAAAAGCAGGAAAGTGTTATTTAGTGTGGAGGGAGAGAAAGCCTAACAAACCATGAGACACATTTCCCTCCAACACCTCACCACATCCTCTGCTGCACAACAATTCCTCCATCTTAAACTCTGACTTTTATGCTAATTTAAACCATGCTTATTTTCCTGTGAATTATTTAGGGGGATAATTATTTGAAGAGGAGCGGGAGCCTCGACATCTCTGGAGTGGAGATGTCAAAGAAGAGAAGGGAGCGCGAGGCGACGGTTTTCACGCTAACAGTGACTCCAAAAGACTCCTGCAAGGTACACGGCCCAGGCTTTTAGACCCAATAAGATTTAGACAGACTAAATTATTTAGCAGGTTTGTGGAAGTTCAGATAAACTTCTACTGTATAAACTTTTAACGCCAGTCCCAGTGGACGCTTTCAGGACTCAATCTCTCTTTTTGCAATCTCGCAGCAGACAAGCCGGTGATGTCTTCAACATGTCTGACTCGGGTGACAAGAAGACAAACGAGTATAGGTGGAGACTAATGCAAATATAAACTGATTTTGTGATAGCTGCTCTGCTAGGTTGCTAGCTTCATGTTGCATCCATGAAAACCAGATCATCCGTCTCCATCTCTTCTTGTCCTCTGCATCTTCCTCTGTCACACCAGCCACCTGCATGTCCTCCCTCACCACATCCATAAACCTCCTCTTTGGCCTTCCTCTTCTCCTCTTCCCTGGCAGCTCCATATTCAGCATCCTTCTCCCAGTATCCCCAGCATCTCTCCTCCACACATGTCCAAACCATCTCCATCTTGTCTCTCTTGCTTTGTCTCCAAACCGTCCAACCTGAGCGGTCCCTCTAATATACTCCTTCCTAATCCTGTCCTTCTTCATCACTCCCAATGAAAATCTTATCTTCATCTCCGCCACCTCCAGCTCCACCTCCTGTCTCTTCATCAGCGCCACTGTCTCCAAACCATACAACATAGCTGGTCTCACTACCATCTTGTAAACCTTCCCTTTAACTCTTGCTGGTACCCTTCTGTCACACATCACTCCTGACACTCTTCTCCACCCACTCCACCCTGCCTGCACTCTCTTCTTCACCTCTCTTCTGCACTCCCCGTTACTTTGGACAGTTGACCCCAAGTATTTAAACTCATCCACCTTCGTCACCTCTACTCCTTGCAACCTCACCATTCCACTGTCCTCCCTCTCATAGGTATTCCTCTCATAGGTATTCCGTCTTGCTCCTACTGACTTTCATTCCTCTTCTCCCCAGTGCATACCTCCACCTCTCCAGGCTCTCCTCCACCTGCACCCTACTCTCACTACACATCACAATGTCATCCGCAAACATCATAGTCCACAGAGACTCCTGCCTGATCTCGTCTGTCAACCTGTCCATCACCACTGCAAACAAGAAAGGGCTCAGAGCCGATCCTTGATGTAATCCCACCTCCACCTTGAACCCATCTGTCATTCCAACCACACACCTCACCTCACCAAACATTTGTACATTTGTATCCTCTGCAAATGAAAAAATATTTAGAAAAAAAAATCATAGTGAAAACAGAATACATCTCAGGAAGTCTTCTTCTGACAATCCTGTTATTCCTGCCTACTTGCAATCATTCATTTCTGACTTTCATTCTTGTTTTGTTTTTTGTTTTTTATTGTAAGGTGACCTTGAGTGACTGTAAAGTTGAGTTATGTTAAAAAACAATTGCAGGAAGGGAAGTGCTTTCATGTTGGCAACACTTTCCCTGAAATCTAAACGTAGGCTTTTAACCTCACGGTATGCACTACCTTTCAAATACTTAAGATCTAAGTTATTCAGTCCTACCAGCCAGATAATGTGAAATGATACCGCTCATTTATAATATGTTTAAATATTGGTATCCGTTCTGCAGAGACAGGCTGCAGGCATGGGTACAAGTTTGTGCCCCATCCATAGGGTTAGTGGTGGTGTCAGGAAGGGCATCTGATGAAACATTTTGTCAACTCAGTATGTGGATTGACAAGAACTTACCGGATCAGTTGAGGCCCGGGTTAACGACCACCATTGGTGCCGTGCCCTCACAGGGTACTGATGGAAACTGTAAAATCCACTGCAACAACCCCTGAGAACCAGGGAGCAAGCCGAAAGAAGAAAATCCATTCTGCAGAGACCATTCTTCTAATAAAGTCCGTTTAGGCTCGTGCAGTCTGCTGGATTCGCTGTGGAACCTCTGGGAGCGCTTCCAGCCAGATTCGTTTAAAGAGTCGTGTGTTCGTTTTCTCTTCCTTTACCAAGTTTAAAGACTTCCTACTTGTTTTTTTTCTTATCTGTGTCGATGCTAAACATCTTTTCTGTACGTGCCAAGCACAATGTGTGGAAAAAGATTCCAACACCACTGAAGGAATAATTACTGTGGATGTGCACTCCCTCATCCTTAGTGCTTTTCCCACATTTTAATTTACCTAAGAAATGATGAAAATAATACTTTACTGACCGGCAGTTGAATCCTTGAGGAGAAGGAAGGCGCACAAATTCATAATTCAATTTCAGAAAAGAAATCCTGAACTAGTGCAGATATGAGGGAAGCGTGAGCATCCTCCCAGTCTGGAGTGAACTGAAAGGAGAAGGTGCAGGAGTCGTGCTGTTCATCTCAGCTAACCTGAAACCAGAAATCACCTTTAAAGTCTTTCTAAACAGCAAACACTGGCTGATCTACAGTCAACCTGAGAATGCATCTGACTTCCCTGGTGGTCATGTTCCCACTTAGCAGGTCTACATTTAAAGATATCTACAGGGTCTGCACCATCTAGGCAGAAACTGAGAAACATTTGTTTGAAAAGTGAATGTCTTGTAGATGTTCAAGACCCAGATCTGCTAAGAGAAGCACAAATCAGTGCAAGTTTGCTGACAATTAGTGCTAATTGGGGTGGCCAGTGTGTTGTTTGTTTATTTATTTATTTACCCCCCCCCTTCTCTCCAATTGTATCTGGCCAATTACCCCAAAAGAATATGCACAAGAATAATGCCAGGATATTACAGGGTTAAACACCAAGCAAGACTTATCCCTCACTAAACTGGCCATGTCAAGGCGCCCGGGTGGCGTAGCGGTCTATTCCGTTGCATACCAACATGGGGATCACTGGTTCCAATCCCTGTGTTGCCTCCGGCTTGGTCGGGCGTCCCTACAGGCACAATTGGCCATGTCTGCAGGTGGGAAGCCGGATGTGGATATGTGTCCTGGTCGCTGCACTAGCGCCCCCTGTGGTCGGTGGGGGCGCCTGTTCAGGGGGGAGGGGGAACTGGGGGGAACAGCGTGATCCCCACACGCGCTACGTCCTCCTGGTGAAACTCCTCACTGTCAGGTGAAAAGAAGCGGCTGGCGACTCCACATGTATTGGAGGAGGCATATGGTAGTCTGCAGCCCTCCCCGGATCAGCAGAGGGGGGGGGGGAGCAGAGACCGGGACGGCTCAGAAGAGCGGGGTAATTGGTCAAGTACAACTGGGGAGAAAAATGATGAAAATTAAAAAAAAAAAATCTAAACTCTTCCTGCTGGAAAATAACAGCAGGCATTCGGTTCAGACACAATGCAGCAAACAAAGACAGCTTTTTCCCTGAGCAGAGGCCCTCATCAATAACCACCGACTCTCTCTCTCTCTCTCTCTCTCTCTCTCTCTCTCTCTCTCTCTCTCTCTCTCTCTCTCTCTCTCTCTCTCTCTCTCTCTCTCTCTCTCTCTCTCTCTCTCTCTCTCTCGCTCTCTCTCTCTCTCTCTCTCTCTCGCTCTCTCTCTTCATTAAACCACATTCAGCCCTCTCACATTTACACTCCAAAGGCCAGCAGAGACATCAGTAGCGCTGTGCTCCTGCTATCAGTCTAATCTCACTCATCATTTGCAGGGACAGTGTTAGCGTTTCTCATCTTCTCCTCAGCATTGTTCCTTCGGCCTGCGAGATAATTAAACGCCAAACTGCAGAATCCTGTGAATATTGCGTGGCAAAAAGGGTGGCACGCTGGTTAGCACGGTTGCCTCACAGCAAAGAAGGTCGTGGGTTGGAACCCCTGGGTTGTCCAACCTTGGGGGTGGTCCTCTGTGTGGAGTTTGCATGTTGTCCCCGTGTCTGCTGGGGTTCCTCCCACAGTCCAAAGACGTGCAGGTCAGGTGATCTGTCTTCCTTTTTGCTGTTGCAAATGGGTCATAGTCTCATAGTAGTCTAGAAGTTGGTGTAGTTTTTTTTGGTAAGTTAATAAGGAATAAAATACAGATTCTTTGCTTCTTCTTCCTTTTTTCTTATTCTTGGTCTGCTGCTTCCATTTAAGCATAAACTCGGAGTGTTTCTGGCAGCGAAACAGCTTCCTGCAGACCAGCCTTGTGGCACCACATACTACATGTCCCATGGCTTCACGGGAGGGCATCTCTTTATCTTCTGTCGTCACATCTCTAAAGCCAAGCTCATATTTTCACCCTGAAATCTTGCCTTTATCAAATGGCATATAGAAGAAGAAGAACCAGAAGAACTTTGTCATACAACACAAATCCGTGGCCAACTTTGAATGCTGTGTTTACAAACCACAACCGGCAAAGCCTACTCGTTCTACCTTAAGATATCATCTATATTTTCATAATAACACAGGACTTGTTTTGTTGTTGCACTGTCTCGCTCTATAATAATAAAAACAAAGATTAAACTAATTGTGTGACTGATTATTTTCATAAAACATTGGTTCCGGTCCAATGTCCAAAGCACGGCAGCCTGCATGGACACTCTCCCACGCACACCCGAATGGCGGGAGATGTTCTGCGCTTCTTCCGCTCGCCACCGCTGCCCCGGAAGCGGACTTGTTGACATAATTAATAATGGATATTCGCTGTCTCTTTGCAGAAAAAACCCCAACGAAATGGTGTAAAGTTTACACGGCGGTGCTGGGCCGGACCCTAGTTGACTAGCTAGCGTAGTCGCCCCGCGGGGCGGGAGACCCGGGTTCGCGTCCCGGCTGCGGCGGTTCCCGGGCTGCCCCCTGAATTAGCTGCAGTACATACCTGCATATGAAACCCACCACCACCGGAGGACTGCAGTGTGTACAGTACGGGCTTCGTACACACGACAGTCCTCTGGTTGTGGTTTGTTTTTTAACTTTAAGGTTGGGGTTCACAAAAACACACTGCACCTGACCTTGTTTTCTCCAGCCTACTCCAGGCATCCGCCTGTGAGCACCGCTTAGTTATTCATTTATTTTAGAAAAAAACACTGTCAGAGAAAACAAAAACACGACGCTGGGAAACCACGGCCTGTGATGAAGTTTCAGAAAAGGGAGGGTGGGCCGGATTACAGAGGGAACGTCTCGGCCCGGAGATGAACTCTCCCAAATTAGCGCCGCCAACTCCAGCTTACCCACACAGTGAACCCGTGTGAGTCCACTGGGCCCAGAGAAAACATCGTCCAGAACCTTCTCAGAGCACCTCGACCCTGACAAACACGCCTTGGTTAAGCGCTGCTTTACAAGGAATTAACAGCTTTCCACGAAACGCCGCAATCCACCTGCTGACCTCACTCAGGAAAAACTCAACCAGAAAAGCGTCCCAGTATCCCGGTTCGAATCCCCGTCTTGCCTCCGGCTTGGTCGGGCGTCCCTACAGGCACAATTGGTCGTGTCTGTGAGTGGGAAGCCGGAAGCGGGTGTGTGTTCTGGTCGCTGCACTAGCGCCTCCTCTGGTCGGTGGGGACGCCTGTTCAGGGGGGAGGGGGAACTGGGGGGGATAGTGTGATCCTCCCACGTGCTACGCCCCCCTGGGGAAACTCCTCACTGTCAGGTGAAAAGCAGCGGCTGGTGACTCCACATGTATGGGAGGAGGCATGTGGTAGTCTGCAGCCCTCCCCGGATCAGCAGAGGGGGTGGAGCAGAGACCGGGACGGCTCAGACGAGTGGTGTAATTGGTCAAGTACAACTGGAGAGAAAAGGAGGGAAAGGCCAAAAATAAAATAAAATAATAATAATAATAATAATAATGCATCATATCTATGATGGAAATGGATGTCTAACATGTGACACAAGAAGAATTAAGAGCTGAGAAATGAAAGAATAGAGTTTTTATTCATTTCCCAATGCCATGAGGCAGGACTCTACTGGAGTCTACTCTGAGCTCAGTGTCATGAGGCAGGACTCTACTGGAGTCTACTCTGAGCTCAATGTCACGATGCAGGACTCTACTGGAGTCTACTCTGAGCTCAGTGTCATGAGGCAGGACTCTACTGGAGCCTACTCTGAGCTCAATGTCACGATGCAGGAATCTACTGGAGTCTACTCTGAGCTCAATGCCATGAGGCAGGACTCTACTGGAGCCTACTCTGAGCTCAATGTCACGAGGCAGGAATCTACTGGAGTCTACTCTGAGCTCAATGTCACGAGGCAGGACTCTACTGGAGCCTACTCTGAGCTCAATGTCACGAGGCAGGAATCTACTGGAGTCTACTCTGAGCTCAATGTCACGATGCAGGACTCTACTGGAGTCTACTCTGAGCTCAATGCCATGAGGCAGGACTCTACTGGAGCCTACTCTGAGCTCAATGTCATGAGGCAGGACTCTACTGGAGCCTACTCTGAGCTCAATGTCATGAGGCAGGACTCTACTGGAGTCTACTCTGAGCTCAATGCCATGAGGCAGGACTCTACTGGAGCCTACTCTGAGCTCAATGTCATGAGGCAGGACTCTACTGGAGTCTACTCTGAGCTCAATGTCACGATGCAGGACTCTACTGGAGTCTACTCTTAGCTCAATGTCATGAGGCAGGACTCTACTGGAGCCTACTCTGAGCTCAATGTCATGAGGCAGGACTCTACTGGAGCCTACTCTGAGCTCAATGTCATGAGGCAGGACTCTACTGGAGCCTACTCTGAGCTCAATGTCACAATGCAGGACTCTACTGGAGTCTACTCTGAGCTCAATGCCATGAGGCAGGACTCTACTGGAGCCTACTCTGAGCTCAATGTCATGAGGCAGGACTCTACTGGAGCCTACTCTGAGCTCAATGTCATGAGGCAGGACTCTACTGGAGCCTACTCTGAGCTCAATGTCACGATGCAGGACTCTACTGGAGTCTACTCTGAGCTCAATGCCATGAGGCAGGACTCTACTGGAGCCTACTCCGAGCTCAATGTCATGAGGCAGGACTCTACTGGAGCCTACTCTGAGCTCAGTGTCACGAGGCAGGACTCTACTGGAGCCTACTCTGAGCTCAATGTCATGATGCACGACTCTACTTGAGCCTACTCTGAGCTCAATGTCACGAGGCAGGACTCTACTGGAGCCTACTCTGAGCTCAATGTCACGAGGCAGGACTCTACTGGAGCCTACTCTGAGCTCAATGTCATGAGGCAGGACTCTACTGGAGCCTACTCTGAGCTCAATGTCACGATGCAGGACTCTACTGGAGTCTACTCTGAGCTCAATGCCATGAGGCAGGACTCTACTGGAGCCTACTCTGAGCTCAATGTCATGAGGCAGGACTCTACTGGAGCCTACTCTGAGCTCAATGTCATGAGGCAGGACTCTACTGGAGCCTACTCTGAGCTCAATGCCATGAGGCAGGACTCTACTGGAGCCTACTCTGAGCTCAATGGCATGAGGCAGGACTCTATTGGAGTCTACTCTGGGCTCAATGTCATGAGGCAGGACTCTATTGGAGTCTACTCTGAACTCAATGTCACGAGGCAGGACTCTACTGGAGCCTACTCTGAGCTCAATGTCACGAGGCAGGACTCTACTGGAGTCTACTCTGAGCTCAGTGTCACGAGGCAGGACTCTACTGGAGCCTACTCTGAGCTCAATGTCACGATGCAGGACTCTACTTGAGCCTAATCTGAGCTCAATGTCATGAGGCAGGACTCTACTGGAGCCTACTCTGAGCTCAATGGCATGAGGCAGGACTCTATTGGAGCCTACTCTGATCTCAATGTCATGAGGCAGGACTCTACTGGAGTCTACTCTGATCTCAATGTCATGAGGCAGGACTCTACTGGAGCCTACTCTGAGCTCAATGTCATGAGGCAGGACTCTACTGGAGCCTACTCTGAGCTCAATGGCATGAGGCAGGACTCTATTGGAGCCTACTCTGAGCTCAATGTCATGAGGCAGGACTCTATTGGGGTCTACTCTGAGCTCAATGTCACGAGGCAGGACTCTGTTGGAGTCTACTCTGGAGTTTTATTATCAAGTTCTGAGAGAAGGTTACAGGGTCAGTGCTCCTTAAGTTACTGGAAAGTGTTAGAAATGTTAAAATTGTTTTCAACTTAAAGACATCAGTCGTATTTGTCTGTAGATGAGTGGGTTATGTCTGCAGAGTCCTGATTTAGAGAAACTAAGGTATGTGTGGATGAACTGCCCCCTCCCCTCCATTAAAACCATCCCGGCTCACCTTGGAATACGGCACGGATAACTGCATTCCCAAATGTCCTGATTCTCAAGTTCAAGTTCAACTTTGTTGTCATGTGTATTGAAATACACTGAAATTCTTGTGCTCTGGCTCTCTCTGCCTTAACACAAAAGACACAAGGACACCCCCCCCCAAAAAAACAAAAAACAAAAACTACAGACCAACATAGACTATGTACACAATTAATTCATACATTATATACACAATATACAGGATAACACAACAATGTATGGTGCATATGGGTGCATCAGCTGTTCGGCAACCTGACTGCCTGTGAGAAGAAGTCAAGTCAGTTTTATTTGTACAGCCCAATATCACAAATTGCACAACTGCCTTAGTGGACTTAACAGCACCACAGCATCCTGTACTTAGACCCTCACATCGGATAAGGAAAAACTCCCTAAAAAAACTGTAACAGGGAGAAAAACTAGGAAGAACCCTCAGGGAGAGCAACAGAGGAGGAGCTCTCTTCCAAGACGGACAACATGACATGATGTTGTGTTGACACAACTTACACAATACAACACTGGGAGAGGATAACACAATTATAATGGAATTATAAAATATATGAAGAATGTGATGAGGGGGAGAAGAAATTATTACTGAGACGGGTGGTGTGTGAGCTCATGTGTTTTTTAGATGGGAGGAGTGAAAAGAGAACATGAGCGGGGTGGCTGGTGTCCTTAACGATGTTTTAGGCTTTCCTTTTGCAGCGAGTGGTGTAAGTATTATAAAGTTGTGGTTGTTCCAATGGTAGTGCCAATGATTTTTGCTGCTGTCTTTCCAGGCCTTTGCAGCAGTCTGCAGTCCTGAGCAGTCAGGTTGCCAAACGACACTGTGATACAGCCTGACAAGCCTTGGGCAGCACAGTGGCACAGCGGTTAGCACTGTCGCCTCACAGCAAGAAGGTCCTGGGTTCAAATCCTGGAGTTGTCCAACCTTGGGGGTCATCCCAGATTATCGTCTGTGTGGAGTTTGCATGTTCTTCCCATGTCTGCGGTGGGTTTTCTCCGGGTGCTCCAGTTTCCCCCACCATAAATACAAAGACATGCATGTTGGGGTAATACTCCCTGACCAAGGCATGGCCAGATGAACTGGAGTTGGTCCCCGGGTGCTGCATGGCGGCTGCCCATTGCTTCTAGCTACACAACTAGGATGGGTTACATGCAGAGCATAACTTCCCTATGGGGATCAATAGAGTATATCAAAATCCACATTTAAAAAAAAAATCAAAAGACATTCTCCATGGTACGGGCATAAAAGATCGTATGAGTTTTGGTATTCACACCAAAACTCTTGAGACGCCACAGGAAATGCAGTCTCTGCTGCACCTTCTTGAGGATGCCCTTGGTGTTGAGAGACCATGTGAGGGTGTCTGTGTATATGTATACTGAGAAACCAAGAAATCTAAAACTGCCCACAACTTAAACAGATGACCCATTGATGGAAATAGGAAAGTCTTTTTCTCTGATCTTTCCAAAGTCAACAATGATTTATTTTGTCTTACTGACATTTAGAGAGAGGTTGTTATCATGGCTCCATATGGTGAAATCTTCCACGTCCCTCCTATAGGCCCTCTCATCACTGTCACTTATCAGTCCAATAACTGTGGCGTCATCTGCGACTTTAATGACACAGTTGTTGGCATACTTGGCAACACAGTTGTGTGTAAACAGACTGTACAATGGGGGACTGAGACAGCAGCCCTGAGGTGTGCCAGTCCTAAGAACTAATGTGGATGAGTATGATTTATCTATTCTCACAGTCTGGGGCCTGTCTGTCAGGAAATCAGATGGCCAGTTACTGACAGAGTTACCCAGGCCAAGACCTCTGAGACTTTAGTTTAACGTGCTGACTTCTGTGTTGGTGCTAGTCGGCGCAGTGATGTTTGACCCAGTGCATCCTCATTCCACAGGGTCATAGAATGATGTCTATCTGATGCATGCTCAATAATCCAGGCAAGGGACTCTCAGAGGTTGAATCAGCTCATCTGAACATCTGTGTCCAGATGAGCTGATTCAACTTTCTGGGGCTGCAAACAAAAGTCTAAATATGTTGTGCAAGCTCCCCTTCAGCATCTGTAAGAGGCTTCAGGCGTTCCATAGACGCCTGTGTTTGAGTTCTGCCTTGAGTTATGTTTATTGATTAAAAAGATTAAGAAGTTGCTGAGTTCAGGTAGTGGCCATGTTTAGAGTTAAGGTTAACTAGCAGTCAGCTTTAGAGCTAAGGTTAGCTAGAGGTTAAGGTCTGGGCTAAGGTTAGCCATGCTTGACCCACCATGTCTCAGACACTGAACCTTGTGCACTGTATTGATATTTTATCAACGGCATCAATATCCAGTGCCATGGGATCTGGCATTTGATCCCTCTAAATGCCAGAGATTAATTCCAAATGAATGAGAGTCAGTAGTGCTTTGGTGTCAGTACCTTCCCCACCCCAAACCAAAAAACCTGGTGGAACCTGAGTTGTACTTATTGATGTAGTACTACGTGTTGGTAAAGGTCTTCTGCCAGCTTGTTCTGTCATATCTGCTGGTTAGACTCAACACCTTCACTACTTCTTCTAACTCAACACTACCTGCCTTCTTCTTCCTCATCTGGCTGCGATGATGAAGATGAAAACACGATGCTCCCTGTCATTTTTCATGGTAAAGTCCTCCCAGACACCAGGCATCCCTATCACACACCGCTGCAGTCTGCATCTTTAGCCCACCTGTGTTTAATATACTGTCTGAAATACACCGGAGATGTAAAGAATGTGTGTAAATCTTCAGGACTGTAACCAGGAACTTCCCAAGTGAAACTGCCAGTTGCTGTGAAGGATAGTGGTTGTACTGGTCAGCTCCCAGTACCCGACAGTAAAAGACTGTGGTCATACTAATCACTATCAACCACAAGGTATATACACACACCGCGCAACACTACGACTGAAAACAATCACATGGTTTTCAAAACCTCACGTGTACCTCGCCCAATATGATACAGAGACCATGGCTGCAGGACTCTGATGGTGTTTGACTACGTGTGTTAGTTTCAGTGAGTGTGTTGACGTGTTTGTGTGTTTGTGTGTGTGCAAACAACTTCTCTTCCTCTCAGCTGCAGAGGTGAGGAGGGTAAATGAGGTTGCTCCAGAACTTCCCACCCCATCATAAATTCCGGTCAACAAAACCATCGAGAGAGAGACAGAGAGAGAGAGAGAGAGAGAGAGAGCAGATCTGCTGCTAATTATGCCCGCTGGATGTTCCAGAGCCCCTCAATCCCTCCACACACACACACACACACACACACACACACACACACACACACACACACACACACACACACACACACACACAGAGTTCCCTCACTCAGCTGAGGGGAGGACGAAAGCCACAGAGAACTGGAGTCCAGTAGTTGGACCAATTAGAAAGAGGAGACAGACAGAGTCAGACCCTCAGATCTGCCAGCAGGCTCATCTTTTCTTTTCTGTTCTGTTTATTTTTCTATTTTCATGTGGAGAGAAAGAACAACCAGGAACTAACGATGGCGTCTTCTCATTCTCCTTAATTCTTCCTCGTCATCTTCTTCTACCTCCTCATTTGCTTCTTTTTCCTCTGCTTCATCTTCCTCCTCCTCATCTATTTCTGCCTTTTCTGCCACAGCTGCTCAGGGGTGTGAATACAGAGTGTAAATGGAACAAAACAAACCACACTCATCCGGTCTCATCTCTTCATCCAACCTTTCCTCTCCTCCATCAGGATCACCTCTCTGCTCTTTCTCATCCTCTCTCCTGCACATTGAGAGGAGGATGGGGACAGTGGAGTCCCCCCACCCCACCCACCCACCCACCTGCCTTCTTTCTGGGTCTCAGCAGGACGATGACGGCGGCCAGGCACCGGGCTGTTGCCATGGTAACCCTCCTCTTCTTTCCTGCCATCGGTGCTGCGGTTTGACAGATGTGTTAAACCTGGTTGGCAGTTGGAAGAGAGAATTGAGCCTCTCACACCCTCATGCCTCCCCCAGCCAGACCTTCTGGGACTGAGAGAGGGGGGTGGGGAGAGGGGGGGGGGGGAGAGAGAGAAAGAGAGAGCGAGAGAGAAGAGAGACAGACAGACAGACAGAGAGAGCAAGAGAGAGAGGAGAAGAGAGAAAGAGACAGCGTGAGAGAAAGAGACCGAGAGAGAGAGAAAGAGAGAGCGAGAGAGAAGAGAGACAGCCAAACACAGAGAGAGAGAGCGAGGGAGAAGAGAGACAGACAGACAGACAGAGAGAGAGAGAGAGAGAGAGAGAGAGAGAGAGAGGAGAGGAGAGGAGAGGAAGAGACAGCGAGAGAGAGACAGACAGACAGACAGACAGACAGAGAGAGAGAGAGAGAGAGAGAGAGAGAGAGAGAGAGAGAGAGAGAGAGAGAGAGAGAGAGAGAGGGGGGGGGGGGGGAGAAGAGAGACAGACAGACAGACAGACAGACAGACAGACAGACAGACAGACAGACAGAGAGAGAGAGAGAGAGGAGAGGGAGAAGAGAGACAGACAGACAGACAGACAGACAGACAGACAGACAGAGAGAGAGAGAGAGAGGAGAGGAAGAGACAGCGAGAGAGAGAATGAGCGTGACATTAGGGAGGGGAGCAGTGAGGAGTGTCTCTGCCAGCGGCGGCAGGAGGGCTGATGTTGATGTTCCGGTATCAGATGGTCTTCATCAGATGGTCTTCATCAGATGGTCTTCGTCAGTCCAATGCCACCTCGTTCCGACTCCTCATCTCACTCAGTGATGTCAGCACCCGTGAGAGGGCACCGCCCGCTGCCGCCGCCGCTGCTGCTGCTGCTGTGGCAAACGCACGTCACTCTTCTTCTTCTTCTTTACTACCACTCAGGGTGGAAGCCCACGGGGGTATTTATTTGCATGTGGTGGGGGCATCACGCCGCTCTAAGCCCCTCTCAAGCTGTACAAATGCACCAGCACGTAAATACAAAGACAATATATCTTCTCATCTGTACTGCTGCCCGGAAGAAGCCCCTCATACTATTACAATTGTAGAATTAATGTTCGAGTCCAGTATCTGCTGCAGTGGTTTGATTTCATCCAACGGTTGCGATATGACGTCACAAGGTCGCAGAAGAAGACTTCTAGACAGAAAACTTCTAGACAGCCTGTTAGTGTCCCCTGTCTTCATGAATGACTTGTAGTCTAACAGTGGTCCCCGGACTGGTTTTCTGGGGACACGCTCTTTAAAAATGACAAACCATCGCGACCCAGTTCACAAAAGACCTGACCTGGAAGTTGTGAACTTGAGCGTAAACGAATGTTCCTGACCATGTGTACTGGTTTGGGGGTCAGCGCGGGGTCAGCGACAGGCTTAGCAAATCAGAGGCAGAGTATGAGCGCGAGAGCAGCTGGGGAAAAGGAATAACGCTGACGTACAGAGCAGCTCCGTCGATAAGGAGGTCTGCTGGATCTGCTGGATCCGCTAGAAAACGAAATTGCCATACTTCCGACAGGATTTGGTAAAAGTTAAACACTACGTCACATTTTTTGATGCTCTGATTGGTTGTAGGTCTGTCCAACTCTGCCCAGGGACACTGTGTTCTGCGGCCATTGACAACGCCCCTTGGAAATCGCAAATGAACTGAGAGCAGCCAGACTGTCAGCGTTTGCAAATTCGCCTGGTTCCTAGGCTAGCGTAAACCGCGAGTGTGGTAAAAATACCAACAAGCTCCCACTTGTGGCTGAAAGGTGTACTGCATTTATAAATCATAAATAAACGACTACGGAAGAAATTCTGCAAATTTATTTGGCGACCCAAATAAAATCTTGTCTCTGGGAATGACTGGTCTAGACCATCTGAGTTCAGACCAAATACAGACCAAGCCCAGATCAAGACTTAAAGGTTTTGAGTCCAACTGAAGACCAAAGGGGCCAAAACTTCTGTAAAAACTGACACCAGGAGTGTCCGGGTAGCATGGCGGTTTATTCCATTGCCTACCAACACGGGGATCGCCTATTCGAATCCCCGCGTTACCTCTGGCTTGGTCGGGCGCCCTTACAGACACAATTGGCCATTTCTGCAGATGGGAAGCCGGATGTGGGTATGTGTCCTGGTCGCTGCACTAGCACCTCCTCTCGTCTGTCGGGGCACCTGTTCGGGAGGGAGGGGGAATAGCGTGGAGTCCCTCAAGGGTCTGTCCTTGGGCCTCTTCTCTTTATACGTGCTTCCTTTGGGTCATTTGTTTAGCCACTTTCAAGACATGTCATACCACTGTTATGCTGCTCATACTCAGATTCATTTCTCTGCCAAAATCAAAAACCCGAATCAACTGTCCTCCCTCCATGGTTGCTTAGCTGCCACCAAAGACTGAATGTCCCTTAATTGCCTCCATCTAAACCCTGACAAAACTGAAGTTCTCTTGGTTGGTCCTGAGGACTTTGCCACTGCAGTTGATCAGTTTTTTGGTCCACTTCATTCAAACATCAAACCTACCACTAAAAATCTTGCTATCATCTTTGACCAGAATATGTCTTTCGATCACCATGTTACTAAGCTTGTCCAATCCTGTTTTCTTCAGCTAAGAAATATTGCAAAAATCAGAAATATTATGGCTTTTAAGGATATCAAAAAATTAATTCACACTTTCATTGTCTCCCGTCTAGATGACCCTAACTCCCTCTACTCTGTCCTCAACCAAGCTACTTTAAATGGTCTACAGTTGGTTCAGAATGCAGCTGCTAGACTATTAACTAGAACTAGACTACTAACCAGAACTAGACTACTAACTAGAACTAGGCTACTAACCAGAACTAGACTGCTATCTAGAACTAGACTACTAACCAGAACTAGACTACTATCTAGAACTAGACTACTAACCAGAACTAGACTACTAACTAGAACTAGGCTACTAACCAGAACTAGACTACTATCTAGAACTAGACTACTAACTAGAACTAGACTACTAACTAGAACTAGGCTACTAACCAGAACTAGACTACTATCTAGAACTAGACTACTAACCAGAACTAGACTACTAACCAGAACTAGACTACTAACTAGAACTAGCTGTAGGTCCCATATTACCCCTATTCTTACATCCCTCCATTGGCTTCCCATAAAATTCAGAAAAACTTATAAGATCTTATTGATTACATTTAAAGCACTGCATGATCTGGTCCCCACTTATATTTCTGATCTCCTCATTCCTCATTCCACTTCCTGAACAACTCTGATCCTCAAACCTCGGTCTTTTATCCATTCCTCACTCCAACTGCAAGACAGGTGACCGCGCCTTTGCAGTCTTGGCCCCAAGCCTCTGGAATAATCTCCCCCACTCCATTAGATTCACTGAATCTTTGGACTGTTTTAAGCGGCTTCTAAAAAACTTTTCAGGCAAGCCTTTTTATAGATCCCCACCCCTGACTTCTGTTTTGCTTCATTTTTTAGCCTGGTCTGTTACTCCCTATACCATGTCCTTATAACCATTCAATTTATTTTATGCATGTGTTCATATTTTGTGTATTGTGTTAAGCACTCTGTAACTGTATGTTTTTAAAAGTGCTCTATAAATAATGCTGCTTGCTTGCCTCCCATGCGCTGCGTCCCCCTGGTGAAACTCCTCACTATCAGGTGAAAGAAGCGGCTGGTGTATGGGAGGAGGCATGTGGTAGTCTGCAGCCCTCCCTGGATCAGCAGAGGGGGTGGAGCAGCGACCGGGACTGCTCGGAAGAGGGGGGTAACTGGCCAAGGGTAATTGGGGAGAAAAAGGGGGTTAAAAAAAAGTTAAAAAACGCTCAGAGACCAAATCAGTCTCATTCAGGGAATTAAGAGACCTGTTCTGGCTGAGACGAAATCAAGAATGTGCCCACAGTTACCTGTGGGGCTAGTCACATGAGCAGGGGAGGGGGGACTGCTGTTATTGGCTGCAGCTAATTGGGTAATCACCTGCCTGCAGTAAACTCTTTCAACGTGCAGCTCAATATCAGGCCTTTATATCTCAGTGTGACGTCATGTAATGAAACAAGGCTTCCTGTCATCTTACAGTCCCGACACGCAGCATCACAACCTCCCTTTGTCAGAATGTCTGTACAACACCTCTACACGCTATAATCTGCTGCTACTACTACTACTACTGGCTGCTCCCGGTAGGGGGCGCCGCAGCGGATCATCCCTTTCCATCTCTTCTTGTCCTCTGCATCTTCCTCTGTCACACCAGCCACCTGCATGTCCTCCCTCACCACATCCATAAACCTCCTCTTTGGCCTTCCTCTTCTCCTCTTCCCTGGCAGCTCCATATTCATCACCTCCACTCCTTCCATCCTCACCATTCCACTGTCCTCCCTCTCATTCACACATATGTACTCCCTCTTGCTCCTACTGACTTTCATTCCTCCTCTCTCCAGTGCATACCTCCACCTCTCCGGGTTCTCCTCCACCTGCACCCTACTCTCACTGCAGGATACTCCTGCTTGATCTCGTCCGCCAACCTGTCCATCACCATTGCCATCAAGAAAGGGCTCAGAGCCGCTCCTTGATGTAATCCCACCTCCACATTGAACCCAACTGTCATTCCAACCACACACCTCACCACTGTCACACCTCCCTCATACACATCCTGCACCACTCCTACATACTTCTCTGCAACTCCTGACTTCCTCATACAATACCCCACCTCCTCTCTCGGCACCCTGTCGTATGCTTTCTCTAAATCTACAAAGACACAATGTACCTCCTTCTGGCCTCCTCTATACTTCTCCATCAACATTCTCAAAGCAAACATCACATCTGTGGTGCTCTTTCATGGCATGAAACCATACTGCTGCTGCTGATCACCACCTCTCCTCTTAACCTAGCTTCTATTACTCTTTCCCATATCTTCATGCTGTGGCTGATCATCACCTCTCCTCTTAACCTAGCTTCTATTACTCTTTCCCATATCTTCATGCTGTGTCTGATCACCACCTCTCCTCTTAACCTAGCTTCTATTACTCTTTCCCATATCTTCATGCTGTGGCTGATCATCACCTCTCCTCTTAACCTAGCTTCTACTACTCTTTCCCATATCTTCATGCTGTGTCTGATCATCACCTCTCCTCCTCTTAACCTAGCTTCTATTACTCTTTCCCATATCTTCATGCTGTGGCTGATCATCACCTCTCCTCCTCTTAACCTAGCTTCTATTACTCTTTCCCATATCTTCATGCTGTGGCTGATCACCACCTCTCCTCTTAACCTAGCTTCTATTACTCTTTCCCAAATCTTCATGCTGTGGCTGATCAACTTTATACCTCTGGAGTTGCTACAGTTCTGCACATCACCCTTGTTCTTGAAAATCGGTACCAGTATGCTTCTTCTCCACTCCTCAGGCATCCTCTCACTTTCCAAGATTGTGTTAAACATTATAATATGCATCCATCCATCATCTGAACTGCTTCTCCTGCTCTCAGGGTCAACTCAGTACGGCTGATTCACCTGACCTACATGTCTTTGGACGGTGGGAGGAAACCCAAACAGACACGGGGAGAACATGCAAACTCCACACAGAGGACGACCCGGGACGACCCCCAAGGTTGGACTACCCCGGGGCTCGAACCCAGGACCTTCTTGCTGTGATATCATATCATATTATATTATATCATATCATATTATATTATATCATATTATACTATATCATATTATACTATTTTATATCATATCATATTATATCATATTACATCACATCACATCATATCATATCATATCATATTATGTTATATCATATTATATGATATGATATGATATAAAATAATATGTTATATGATATATCATATTATGTTATGTGATATGATATGATATAAAATAATATGATATGATATCAAAGTGCTGTGTATTTACAGCACACGTGTTGTGAAGATGGTAAGTAAAGCGGAAGTGACAGTCGGCAGGTTCACCACATAAAAGGTTGTGTTGTTATTTAACATGAACCGCCATAAACAGCGGCCATGGTGCGTGAACCCAGAGCCACAGCCCAAAGCCATCCCTTTCATACACCCAGCACCACCTACACCCGCCCGGCCTCCACCAGGGCACCAGTCACGCACAGCCTGGACGGCAGGAAGCCGTCAAGACCGTCACCCCACCCTGCTGACACGGCACAGCTCAGCTCCTCCCGCTACACCACCCGTGCTGCCATGCTGCGTTGTTCTACGCAGCTGCACCTCCCAGTCAGCAGGTCGGTCTGTCAGGAGGGCGTCCTCCCCTCCCTGGACACAGTTCTGCATCCCTTTCAAATCTCCACTAACACCCCCATGCCTCCACAAGTATATCATCAAGCTTGTGTTAAACTATCGAGTTAAGAACAACAAGAACAACAAGATGCGCTTCTGTTGCCAGGCAACAGGATGTTGGGTTCCCGGAGTGTGTTTGGTAAGCACCACACCAACAAGTTTAAGCAAAGTCCACACACACACACACACACACACACACACACACACACACACACACACACACATATAATAGTACAACAAGTAAATATCAACGTATGACTAGTACATATGATGTGACTAGTAAGTAATAGTAAATAACAGTAGGTGTCAGTAGGTGTTGCTGAGTGGTACTGACCAGAGCACAGTAAATGAGTCAGATTTCTACTTTAGAGACAGGAGATTGTGTTGTTTTTTTTGTTGTTGCTCATGTCCTTCTACGTCTTCCAAGTCTTGGCTTGATATCAAAATACCATAAAAACTACACAGCCTTTAAAGCGACGTTACACTGCTGTTACACTGGTGTTACACTGATGTTACACTGGTGTTATACTGATGTTACACTGGTGTTACACTGGTGTTACACAGGTGTTATACTGGTGTTACACTGCTGTTACACTGGTGTTATACTGGTGTTACACTGGTGTTATACTGGTGTTACACTGGTGTTATACTGCTGTTACACTGGTGTTACACTGGTGTTACACTGATGTTATACTGGTGTTACACTGGTGTTACACAGGTGTTATACTGGTGTTACACTGCTGTTACACTGGTGTTACACTGGTGTTACACAGGTGTTATACTGGTGTTATACTGGTGTTACACTGCTGTTACACTGGTGTTACACTGCTGTTACACTGCTGTTACACTGGTGTTACACTGGTGTTACACAGGTGTTATACTGGTGTTACACTGCTGTTACACTGGTGTTATACTGATGTTACACTGGTGTTACACTGATGTTACACTGGTGTTATACTGATGTTACACTGGTGTTACACTGGTGTTACACAGGTGTTATACTGGTGTTACACTGCTGTTACACTGGTGTTATACTGGTGTTACACTGGTGTTATACTGGTGTTACACTGGTGTTATACTGGTGTTACACTGATGTTATACTGGTGTTACACTGATGTTATACCGATGTTACACTGGTGTTATACTGGTGTTACACTGATGTTATACTGATGTTACACTGGTGTTACACTGATGTTACACTGGTGTTATACTGGTGTTACACTGATGTTATACTGGTGTTACACTGGTGTTATACTGGTGTTACACTGATGTTATACTGATGTTATACCGATGTTACACTGGTGTTACACTGGTGTTACACTGGTGTTACACTGATGTTATACCGATGTTACACTGGTGTTACACTGATGTTACACTGGTGTTATACTGGTGTTACACTGGTGTTATACTGGTGTTACACTGATGTTACACTGCTGTTACACTGATGTTATACCGATGTTACACTGGTGTTACACTGGTGTTATACCGATGTTACACTGGTGTTACACTGGTGTTATACCGATGTTACACTGGTGTTACACTGATGTTATACCGATGTTACACTGCTGTTACACTGATGTTATACCGATGTTACACTGGTGTTATACTGGTGTTACACTGGTGTTATACTGGTGTTACACTGGTGTTATACTGCTGTTACACTGGTGTTACACTGGTGTTACACTGATGTTATACTGGTGTTACACTGGTGTTACACAGGTGTTATACTGGTGTTACACTGCTGTTACACTGGTGTTACACTGGTGTTACACAGGTGTTATACTGGTGTTACACAGGTGTTATACTGGTGTTACACTGGTGTTACACTGCTGTTACACTGGTGTTACACTGGTGTTACACTGGTGTTACACAGGTGTTATACTGGTGTTACACTGCTGTTACACTGGTGTTATACTGATGTTACACTGGTGTTACACTGATGTTACACTGGTGTTATACTGATGTTACACTGGTGTTACACTGGTGTTACACAGGTGTTATACTGGTGTTACACTGCTGTTACACTGGTGTTATACTGGTGTTACACTGGTGTTATACTGGTGTTACACTGGTGTTATACTGGTGTTACACTGATGTTACACTGCTGTTACACTGATGTTATACCGATGTTACACTGGTGTTACACTGGTGTTATACCGATGTTACACTGGTGTTACACTGGTGTTATACCGATGTTACACTGGTGTTACACTGATGTTATACCGATGTTACACTGCTGTTACACTGATGTTATACCGATGTTACACTGGTGTTATACTGGTGTTACACTGGTGTTATACTGGTGTTACACTGGTGTTATACTGCTGTTACACTGGTGTTACACTGGTGTTACACTGATGTTATACTGGTGTTACACTGGTGTTACACAGGTGTTATACTGGTGTTACACTGCTGTTACACTGGTGTTACACTGGTGTTACACAGGTGTTATACTGGTGTTACACAGGTGTTATACTGGTGTTACACTGATGTTACACTGCTGTTACACTGATGTTATACCGATGTTACACTGGTGTTACACTGGTGTTATACCGATGTTACACTGGTGTTACACTGGTGTTATACCGATGTTACACTGGTGTTACACTGATGTTATACCGATGTTACACTGCTGTTACACTGATGTTATACCGATGTTACACTGGTGTTATACTGGTGTTACACTGGTGTTATACTGGTGTTACACTGGTGTTATACTGCTGTTACACTGGTGTTACACTGGTGTTACACTGATGTTATACTGGTGTTACACTGGTGTTACACAGGTGTTATACTGGTGTTACACTGCTGTTACACTGGTGTTACACTGGTGTTACACAGGTGTTATACTGGTGTTACACAGGTGTTATACTGGTGTTACACTGGTGTTACACTGCTGTTACACTGGTGTTACACTGGTGTTACACTGGTGTTACACAGGTGTTATACTGGTGTTACACTGCTGTTACACTGGTGTTATACTGATGTTACACTGGTGTTACACTGATGTTACACTGGTGTTATACTGATGTTACACTGGTGTTACACTGGTGTTACACAGGTGTTATACTGGTGTTACACTGCTGTTATACTGGTGTTACACTGGTGTTATACTGGTGTTACACTGGTGTTATACTGGTGTTACACTGATGTTACACTGCTGTTACACTGATGTTATACCGATGTTACACTGGTGTTACACTGGTGTTATACCGATGTTACACTGGTGTTACACTGGTGTTATACCGATGTTACACTGGTGTTACACTGATGTTATACCGATGTTACACTGCTGTTACACTGATGTTATACCGATGTTACACTGGTGTTATACTGGTGTTACACTGGTGTTATACTGGTGTTACACTGGTGTTATACTGCTGTTACACTGGTGTTACACTGGTGTTACACTGATGTTATACTGGTGTTACACTGGTGTTACACAGGTGTTATACTGGTGTTACACTGCTGTTACACTGGTGTTACACTGGTGTTACACAGGTGTTATACTGGTGTTACACAGGTGTTATACTGGTGTTACACTGGTGTTACACTGCTGTTACACTGGTGTTACACTGGTGTTATACCGATGTTACACTGGTGTTACACTGATGTTATACCGATGTTACACTGCTGTTACACTGATGTTATACCGATGTTACACTGGTGTTATACTGGTGTTACACTGGTGTTATACTGGTGTTACACTGGTGTTATACTGCTGTTACACTGGTGTTACACTGGTGTTACACTGATGTTATACTGGTGTTACACTGGTGTTACACAGGTGTTATACTGGTGTTACACTGCTGTTACACTGGTGTTACACTGGTGTTACACAGGTGTTATACTGGTGTTACACAGGTGTTATACTGGTGTTACACTGGTGTTACACTGCTGTTACACTGGTGTTACACTGGTGTTACACTGGTGTTACACAGGTGTTATACTGGTGTTACACTGCTGTTACACTGGTGTTATACTGATGTTACACTGGTGTTACACTGATGTTACACTGGTGTTATACTGATGTTACACTGGTGTTACACAGGTGTTATACTGGTGTTACACTGCTGTTACACTGGTGTTATACTGGTGTTACACTGGTGTTATACTGGTGTTACACTGGTGTTATACTGGTGTTACACTGATGTTACACTGCTGTTACACTGATGTTATACCGATGTTACACTGGTGTTACACTGGTGTTATACCGATGTTACACTGGTGTTACACTGGTGTTATACCGATGTTACACTGGTGTTACACTGATGTTATACCGATGTTACACTGCTGTTACACTGATGTTATACCGATGTTACACTGGTGTTATACTGGTGTTACACTGGTGTTATACTGGTGTTACACTGGTGTTATACTGCTGTTACACTGGTGTTACACTGGTGTTACACTGATGTTATACTGGTGTTACACTGGTGTTACACAGGTGTTATACTGGTGTTACACTGCTGTTACACTGGTGTTACACTGGTGTTACACAGGTGTTATACTGGTGTTACACAGGTGTTATACTGGTGTTACACTGGTGTTACACTGCTGTTACACTGGTGTTACACTGGTGTTACACTGGTGTTACACAGGTGTTATACTGGTGTTACACTGCTGTTACACTGGTGTTATACTGATGTTACACTGGTGTTACACTGATGTTACACTGGTGTTATACTGATGTTACACTGGTGTTACACTGGTGTTACACAGGTGTTATACTGGTGTTACACTGCTGTTACACTGGTGTTATACTGGTGTTACACTGGTGTTATACTGGTGTTACACTGGTGTTATACTGGTGTTACACTGATGTTATACTGGTGTTACACTGATGTTATACCGATGTTACACTGGTGTTATACTGGTGTTACACTGATGTTATACTGATGTTACACTGGTGTTACACTGGTGTTACACTGATGTTACACTGGTGTTATACTGGTGTTACACTGATGTTATACTGGTGTTACACTGGTGTTATACTGGTGTTACACTGATGTTATACTGGTGTTACACTGATGTTATACCGATGTTACACTGGTGTTACACTGGTGTTACACTGATGTTATACCGATGTTACACTGGTGTTACACTGATGTTACACTGGTGTTATACTGGTGTTACACTGGTGTTATACTGGTGTTACACTGATGTTACACTGCTGTTACACTGATGTTATACCGATGTTACACTGGTGTTACACTGGTGTTACACTGATGTTATACTGATGTTACACTGCTGTTATACCGATGTTACACTGGTGTTACACTGGTGTTACACTGGTGTTACACTGATGTTACACTGGTGTTATACTGCTGTTACACTGGTGTTATACTGGTGTTACACTGATGTTATACCGATGTTAAACCGGTGTTACATTGGTGTTACACTGGTGTTACACTGATGTTACACTGGTGTTACACTGGTGTTATACTGCTGTTACACTGGTGTTACACTGCTGTTACACTGGTGTTACACTGATGTTATACTGATGTTACACTGGTGTTACTGGTGTTATACTGATGTTATACTGATGTTACACTGATGGTACACTGGTGTTACACTGGTGTTATGTGAAAATTTCACACGTTGGTAGGTGTGCTGTGTATCCACTTGTATTTAAAGTAGTTTGTCTTGTCTGTTGTGATTTGTTGGTTTTTCACATCAGTGAAGAATACTCAACCAGTCACAGACCCTTTAACTGGGCTCAGGTGGTTTTGTTCATCAGATGAGCTGCCGCTGATTCTGCCTCTGTTCTCCCAAGCCAGCACCCAGCCCGTGTGATGTGGACCACAATGCATCTGTCACTCTGTCCATGCTACCACATGTGAGCTACGTGAAGTTAAAGAGCATCAGCTGCGAGCCAGACGGCCAACACCAGTGACGTGTTGTAGATGGCTCTAACAATGCCAGAGGGACCAGTCTGAGCATGCCATGGAAAACCATTAAAAACACAAATCCATTCTGACATCGTCAAGTGTTTTGTGGTGGTAGGTGCTCGTGGTGGTAGGTGCTCTCCTGCCACAAACACGCTACATAACGGTTGCTACTTTGGAATTTGCAACAATTAATTTACGAGAATACTTCACAAAATAATTGATTTTTGCAAATTATCTTTTTATACAAATATGACAATCACGCTGGAATTTCTGGCATCAGAAATATGATGAAAAAGTAGACGTGCGTAAGTAAAGGTTGAGCACGTACCACGTCACGTCCTCAGAAAAATCCTATTGGTCTTTCACTCATGTGAAAGACGTAAAGTTCATCCACGAGGGAAAAGAAAACCACTTGTTAATCAGCAACAGACACACTGCTGCCCCCTGTTTCAAACCTCAGGCAAGAGGCTTTCTGCTTTCTGCAGCTGTTAGAAATGGCACACACTGATCTGAATGAAGAGTTTGGTAATATTACAACACTGGCAAAGGACATTTTGCTGAAATATTCATGCAGAATAGATTTGGAAGAGATGCATCATGGGAGACCTAATCTAGCTAAGTTTCCATCATTCTACATTGAAGCAAAGTTGTGTAGTTTTTTGATTACCTTTGGCTAATTACCTCACTCTTCCGAGCCGACTGAATTATTGCAAAGAAACTATGCTTTCTAATGCTGAAAAAGATGGTGGGTGAAAAAAGATGAAACAATAAAGAGGGGTGGAGAACGGGTGTTTGAATTTCTCTGGTGGTACATATTTTCTATTGCCGTCAAACACGTGGGGCTGAAAAGCCCCAGGAAGCGTGTTCCGTCGTTCTAACAGCAGCTAACGGAAACGCACCAGATTTACATTGTTTTCTTCCACTTCGCATCCCAGCTTGAGAAGTCCACTTCCTGTTCTGCTAAGGTGCCGCCATTGCACGAGTCCTACGGTGGTTGAATTTAATGTCTTTAGAATTTGCATCTTTAAAGGTGTTTTGATTAAGAAAAGTGTGGACATTTGGGTGGAAATGCCCCTGCTGACCACCAGCGGGTTCATCTCACCATCATCTACACAGCGAATGTCTCTTAGTGAAATGGCACCAGCTAAGCCGGGAAACTGGACTGGAGACAGACTGCTTCAGACTGCTTCAGACTGCTTCAGACTGCTGCAGGTACGAACAGCCAGTCTGAAGACTGACACCACGTGGTGTAAACAGCTAGCAAACTAGTGGACCTCACGTGAACTTGCCTGTGGTGTGACGTGGTGAGTCCTGACGAGTCGCGTCTCCTCCTCTCAGGTGACGTCATGAGTCCTGACGAGTCGCGTCTCTTCCTCTCAGGTGACGTCATGAGTCCTGACGAGTCGCGTCTCCTCCTCTCAGGTGACGTCATGAGTCCTGACGAGTCGCGTCTCTTCCTCTCAGGTGACGTCATGAGTCCTGACGAGTCGCGTCTCTTCCTCTCAGGTGATGTGAGGAGTCCTGACGAGTCACGTCTCTTCTTCTCAGGTGATGTGATGAGTCCTGACGAGTCGCGTCTCTTCCTCTCAGGTGATGTGGTGAGTCCTGACGAGTCGCGTCTCTTCTTCTCAGGTGATGTGGTGAGTCCTGACGAGTCGCGTCTCTTCTTCTCAGGTGATGTGATGAGTCCTGATGAGTCGCGTCTCTTCCTCTCAGGTGACGTGGTGAGTCCTGACGAGTCGCGTCTCTTCCTCTCAGGTGACGTGGTGAGTCCTGACGAGTCGCGTCTCTTCCTCTCAGGTGACGTGATGAGTCCTGATGAGTCGCGTCTCTTCCTCTCAGGTGATGTGATGAGTCCTGACGAGTCGCGTCTCTTCTTCTCAGGTGATGTGGTGAGTCCTGATGAGTCGCGTCTCCTCCTCTCAGGTGACGTCATGAGTCCTGACGAGTCGCGTCTCCTCCTCTCAGGTGACGTGGTGAGTCCTGACGAGTCGCGTCTCTTCTTCTCATGTGACGTGGTGAGTCCTGACGAGTCGCGTCTCTTCTTCTCAGGTGATGTGATGAGTCCTGACGAGTCGCGTCTCTTCCTCTCAGGTGACGTGGTGAGTCCTGACGAGTCGCGTCTCTTCCTCTCAGGTGACGTCATGAGTCCTGACGAGTCGCGTCTCCTCCTCTCAGGTGACGTCATGAGTCCTGACGAGTCGCGTCTCTTCCTCTCAGGTGACGTCATGAGTCCTGACGAGTCGCGTCTCTTCCTCTCAGGTGATGTGAGGAGTCCTGACGAGTCACGTCTCTTCTTCTCAGGTGATGTGATGAGTCCTGACGAGTCGCGTCTCTTCCTCTCAGGTGATGTGGTGAGTCCTGACGAGTCGCGTCTCTTCTTCTCAGGTGATGTGGTGAGTCCTGACGAGTCGCGTCTCTTCTTCTCAGGTGATGTGATGAGTCCTGATGAGTCGCGTCTCTTCCTCTCAGGTGACGTGGTGAGTCCTGACGAGTCGCGTCTCTTCCTCTCAGGTGACGTGGTGAGTCCTGACGAGTCGCGTCTCTTCCTCTCAGGTGACGTGATGAGTCCTGATGAGTCGCGTCTCTTCCTCTCAGGTGATGTGATGAGTCCTGACGAGTCGCGTCTCTTCTTCTCAGGTGACGTGATGAGTCCTGACGAGTCGCGTCTCTTCTTCTCAGGTGATGTGATGAGTCCTGATGAGTCGCGTCTCTTCTTCTCAGGTGATGTGATGAGTCCTGATGAGTCGCGTCTCTTCCTCTCAGGTGACGTGGTGAGTCCTGATGAGTCGCGTCTCTTCCTCTCAGGTGACGTGGTGAGTCCTGACGAGTCGCGTCTCTTCTTCTCAGGTGACGTGATGAGTCCTGACGAGTCGCGTCTCTTCTTCTCATGTGACGTGGTGAGTCCTGACGAGTCGCGTCTCTTCTTCTCAGGTGACGTGGTGAGTCCTGACGAGTCGCGTCTCCTCCTCTCAGGTGACGTCATGAGTCCTGACGAGTCGCGTCTCTTCCTCTCAGGTGACGTGGTGAGTCCTGACGAGTCGCGTCTCTTCTTCTCAGGTGACGTGGTGAGTCCTGACGAGTCGCGTCTCTTCTTCTCAGGTGACGTGGTGAGTCCTGACGAGTCGCGTCTCCTCCTCTCAGGTGACGTCATGAGTCCTGACGAGTCGCGTCTCTTCCTCTCAGGTGACGTGGTGAGTCCTGATGAGTCGCGTCTCTTCCTCTCAGGTGACGTGGTGAGTCCTGACGAGTCGCGTCTCTTCCTCTCAGGTGATGTGGTGAGTCCTGATGAGTCGCGTCTCTTCTTCTCAGGTGATGTGGTGAGTCCTGATGAGTCGCGTCTCTTCCTCTCAGGTGACGTCATGAGTCCTGACGAGTCGCGTCTCTTCCTCTCAGGTGACGTGGTGAGTCCTGACGAGTCGCGTCTCTTCCTCTCAGGTGACGTCATGAGTCCTGACGAGTCGCGTCTCTTCCTCTCAGGTGACGTCATGAGTCCTGACAAGTCGCGTCTCTTCCTCTCAGGTGACGTGGTGAGTCCTGACAAGTCGCGTCTCTTCCTCTCAGGTGACGTGGTGAGTCCTGACGAGTCGCGTCTCTTCCTCTCAGGTGACGTGGTGAGTCCTGATGAGTCGCGTCTCTTCCTCTCAGGTGACGTGGTGAGTCCTGACGAGTCGCGTCTCTTCCTCTCAGGTGATGTGGTGAGTCCTGATGAGTCGCGTCTCTTCTTCTCAGGTGATGTGGTGAGTCCTGATGAGTCGCGTCTCTTCCTCTCAGGTGACGTCATGAGTCCTGACGAGTCGCGTCTCCTCCTCTCAGGTGACGTGGTGAGTCCTGACGAGTCGCGTCTCTTCCTCTCAGGTGACGTCATGAGTCCTGACGAGTCGCGTCTCTTCCTCTCAGGTGATGTCATGAGTCCTGACAAGTCGCGTCTCTTCCTCTCAGGTGACGTGGTGAGTCCTGACAAGTCGCGTCTCTTCCTCTCAGGTGACGTGGTGAGTCCTGATGAGTCGCGTCTCTTCTTCTCAGGTGACGTGGTGAGTCCTGACGAGTCGCGTCTCTTCCTCTCAGGTGACGTGGTGAGTCCTGATGAGTCGCGTCTCTTCTTCTCAGGTGACGTGGTGAGTCCTGACGAGTCGCGTCTCTTCTTCTCAGGTGACGTGATGAGTCCTGACGAGTCGCGTCTCTTCTTCTCATGTGACGTGGTGAGTCCTGACGAGTCGCGTCTCTTCTTCTCAGGTGACGTGGTGAGTCCTGACGAGTCGCGTCTCCTCCTCTCAGGTGACGTCATGAGTCCTGACGAGTCGCGTCTCTTCCTCTCAGGTGACGTGGTGAGTCCTGACGAGTCGCGTCTCTTCTTCTCAGGTGACGTGGTGAGTCCTGACGAGTCGCGTCTCTTCTTCTCAGGTGACGTGGTGAGTCCTGACGAGTCGCGTCTCCTCCTCTCAGGTGACGTCATGAGTCCTGACGAGTCGCGTCTCTTCCTCTCAGGTGACGTGGTGAGTCCTGATGAGTCGCGTCTCTTCCTCTCAGGTGACGTGGTGAGTCCTGACGAGTCGCGTCTCTTCCTCTCAGGTGATGTGGTGAGTCCTGATGAGTCGCGTCTCTTCTTCTCAGGTGATGTGGTGAGTCCTGATGAGTCGCGTCTCTTCCTCTCAGGTGACGTCATGAGTCCTGACGAGTCGCGTCTCTTCCTCTCAGGTGACGTGGTGAGTCCTGACGAGTCGCGTCTCTTCCTCTCAGGTGACGTCATGAGTCCTGACGAGTCGCGTCTCTTCCTCTCAGGTGACGTCATGAGTCCTGACAAGTCGCGTCTCTTCCTCTCAGGTGACGTGGTGAGTCCTGACAAGTCGCGTCTCTTCCTCTCAGGTGACGTGGTGAGTCCTGACGAGTCGCGTCTCTTCCTCTCAGGTGACGTGGTGAGTCCTGATGAGTCGCGTCTCTTCCTCTCAGGTGACGTGGTGAGTCCTGACGAGTCGCGTCTCTTCCTCTCAGGTGATGTGGTGAGTCCTGATGAGTCGCGTCTCTTCTTCTCAGGTGACGTCATGAGTCCTGATGAGTCGCGTCTCTTCTTCTCAGGTGATGTGGTGAGTCCTGATGAGTCGCGTCTCTTCCTCTCAGGTGACGTCATGAGTCCTGACGAGTCGCGTCTCCTCCTCTCAGGTGACGTGGTGAGTCCTGACGAGTCGCGTCTCTTCCTCTCAGGTGACGTCATGAGTCCTGACGAGTCGCGTCTCTTCCTCTCAGGTGACGTCATGAGTCCTGACAAGTCGCGTCTCTTCCTCTCAGGTGACGTGGTGAGTCCTGACAAGTCGCGTCTCTTCCTCTCAGGTGACGTGGTGAGTCCTGACGAGTCGCGTCTCTTCCTCTCAGGTGACGTGGTGAGTCCTGATGAGTCGCGTCTCTTCCTCTCAGGTGACGTGGTGAGTCCTGACGAGTCGCGTCTCTTCCTCTCAGGTGATGTGGTGAGTCCTGATGAGTCGCGTCTCTTCTTCTCAGGTGACGTCATGAGTCCTGATGAGTCGCGTCTCTTCTTCTCAGGTGATGTGGTGAGTCCTGATGAGTCGCGTCTCTTCCTCTCAGGTGACGTCATGAGTCCTGACGAGTCGCGTCTCCTCCTCTCAGGTGACGTGGTGAGTCCTGACGAGTCGCGTCTCTTCCTCTCAGGTGACGTCATGAGTCCTGACGAGTCGCGTCTCTTCCTCTCAGGTGATGTCATGAGTCCTGACAAGTCGCGTCTCTTCCTCTCAGGTGACGTGGTGAGTCCTGACAAGTCGCGTCTCTTCCTCTCAGGTGACGTGGTGAGTCCTGATGAGTCGCGTCTCTTCTTCTCAGGTGACGTGGTGAGTCCTGACGAGTCGCGTCTCTTCCTCTCAGGTGACGTGGTGAGTCCTGACGAGTCGCGTCTCTTCCTCTTAGGTGACGTGGTGAGTCCTGATGAGTCGCGTCTCTTCCTCTCAGGTGACGTCATGAGTCCTGACGAGTCGCGTCTCTTCTTCTCAGGTGACGTGATGAGTCCTGACGAGTCGCGTCTCTTCCTCTCAGGTGACGTGGTGAGTCCTGACGAGTCACGTCTCTTCCTCTCAGGTGACGTGATGAGTCCTGATGAGTCGCGTGTCTTCTTCTCAGGTGACGTCATATAATAAATATATATATATATATATATATATATATAGAGAGAGAGAGAGAGAGAGAGAGAGAGAGAGAGAGAGAGAGAGAGAGAGAGAGAGAGAGAGAGGGAGAGAGAGAGAAAGATATATATGTTAAAAGAAACACTCAATGGTAGGGAAAGTGGTCAACAAATAAGGAGCAAAAATAATCCATATTATAAGTTAGATAACAGAACAGACAGACACTCTTCTCTTCACCACAACACATTTTGACACCAACCAACTTACATTGAGATAGCATCGGTGTTTTTACGGTATCTTTGGTGTTTTGTGGTATTTTCGGTGTTTCTGGTGTGTTTGGTGCACTCAGCAGTGGACGGATGTTGGAGGGACTCCAGTGACACTGCAGAGGGCCTGAACTGGACTGCAGGCAAACAGATGAGGTCTGTGCTGCAGCTGTTTTCTGCCTGCTCTGCACCTTCTCTCTCTTTTCTGCTCTGCACCTGCTCTCTCTTTTCTGCTCTGCACCTGCTCTCTCTTTTCTGCTCTGTACCTTCTCTCTCTTTTCTGCTCTGCACCTTCTCTCTTTTCTGCTCTGCACCTTCTCTCTCTTTTCTGCTCTGCACCTGCTCTCTCTTTTCTGCTCTGTACCTTCTCTCTCTTTTCTGCTCTGTACCTTCTCTCTCTTTTCTGCTCTGTACCTTCTCTCTCTTTTCTGCTCTGCACCTTCTCTCTTTTCTGCTCTGCACCTTCTCTCTCTTTTCTGCTCTGCACCTGCTCTCTCTTTTCTGCTCTGTACCTTCTCTCTCTTTTCTGCTCTGTACCTTCTCTCTCTCTTTTGTTCTGCACCTTCTCTCTCTTTTCTGCTCTGCACCTTCTCTCTCTTTTCTGCTCTGCACCTGCTCTCTCTTTTCTGCTCTGCACCTTCTCTCTCTCTTTTGTTCTGCACCTTCTCTCTCTTTTCTGCTCTGTACCTTCTCTCTCTTTTCTGCTCTGCACCTTCTCTCTCTTTTCTGCTCTGCACATTCTCTCTTTTCTGCTCTGCACCTGCTCTCTCTTTTCTGCTCTGCACCTTCTCTCTCTTTTGTTCTGCACCTTCTCTCTCTTTTCTGCTCTGTACCTTCTCTCTCTTTTCTGCTCTGCACCTTCTCTCTCTTTTCTGCTCTGCACATTCTCTCTTTTCTGCTCTGTACCTTCTCTCTCTTTTCTGCTCTGCACCTTCTCTCTCTTTTCTGCTCTGCACCTTCTCTCTCTTTTCTGCTCTGCACCTTCTCTCTCTTTTCTGCTCTGCACCTTCTCTCTCTTTTCTGCTCTGTACCTTCTCTCTCTTTTCTGCTCTGTACCTTCTCTCTCTTTTCTGCTCTGTACCTTCTCTCTCTTTTCTGCTCTGTACCTTCTCTCTCTTTTCTGCTCTGTACCTTCTCTCTCTTTTCTGCTCTGTACCTTCTCTCTCTTTTCTGCTCTGTACCTTCTCTCTCTTTTCTGCTCTGTACCTTCTCTCTCTTTTCTGCTCTGTACCTTCTCTCTTTTCTGCTCTGCACCTTCTCTCTCTTTTCTGCTCTGTACCTTCTCTCTCTTTTCTGCTCTGTACCTTCTCTCTCTTTTCTGCTCTGTACCTTCTCTCTCTTTTCTGCTCTGTACCTTCTCTCTCTTTTCTGCTCTGTACCTTCTCTCTCTTTTCTGCTCTGTACCTTCTCTCTCTTTTCTGCTCTGTACCTTCTCTCTCTTTTCTGCTCTGTACCTTCTCTCTCTTTTCTGCTCTGTACCTTCTCTCTTTTCTGCTCTGTACCTTCTCTCTCTTTTCTGCTCTGTACCTTCTCTCTTTTCTGCTCTGCACCTTCTCTCTCTTTTCTGCTCTGCACCTTCTCTCTCTTTTCTGCTCTGCACCTTCTCTCTCTTTTCTGCTCTGCACCTTCTCTCTCTTTTCTGCTCTGCACCTTCTCTCTCTTTTCTGCTCTGCACATTCTCTCTCTTTTCTGCTCTGCACCTTCTCTCTCTCTTCTGCTCTGCACCTTCTCTCTCATGCATGCTGTTTTGTTGTTTTCCTGTTGTTGTTGTGTTTTTCTGCTGACTTTATGTCTATATTTGCGTCAGTATGTCCTGCTTGATGTCTCCTCATGGGAGACAGACCAACACCAATAAAACCTCATCCTTCTCCTCCCCCCACACCTCCTCTCTGTCTCCGGGCAGCACCGTCTGCCCTACCCCTGCACACTCTCCCACACTTCCTACGCAGGACTGCACTCGGTTATTTCTGTCCGTTTATGGTCATTTCTACGCATGGACTGTGTTCCTCATTTTGCTTTTTAGGTCATCTGATGAAAGGCTCATGTGAAAGAGAGAGAGGGGGAGAGGGGGAGGGGGTGGGAGTACAGCAGCTGAAAAGAGAGGCTCAGACTGCCATTTGTATATTTGCTCTTAATGGCCTGAAAAAAGACTTCTCTAAAGGGTACAGCAAGTAATTTTAGACACAAACAGGAACTAGCTGTCTCGCTCTTCATGCCCCACTTACTTCCGCCATTATTATATATTTAAATATATACGTGTGGAACCCTCACTGTGTATGTGAGCATACAGTTCTAGACACCCCGACTCTTTTCTTTTTTTGGGGGGGGTGGGGGGTTAAGGGTAAATCCGCTTAACTACTCCAACACACCGGTCCAGCATGTTCACTGCGGCCTTTAAAATACATGTCACATGTTACGCAACCTCCCTGTCGGCATTCCTCTGCTTTGTGATCACATCCATCCATCCATTATCCAACCGCTCATCCTGTGCTCGAGGTTGCGGGGATGCTGGAGCCTATCCCAGCAGTCACTGGGCGGCAGGCGGGGAGACACCCTGGACAGGCCGCCAGGCCACCACAGGGCCGAGACACACATTCACTACTAGGGACAATGTAGTACGGTGAGTCACCTGACCTACATGTCTTTGGACTGTGGGAGGAAACCGGAGCCCCCGGAGGAAACCCACACAGACACGGGGAGAACATGCAAACTCCTCACAGAGGACGACCCGAGGTGACCCACCAAGGTTGGACGACCCCGGGGCTCGAACCCAGGACCTTCTTGCTGTGAGGCGACCGCGCCAACCACTGCACTAGCGTGTTGCCCTATTGTGATTAGATGTCCTTTTACATGTCTTCATGCTGGCAGATGGTGGTCTAGTCAACAACACCAAACATAGCAGGACTTACCTGACGCTAGTCCTGCACAGACCATCCTCAAAGGCAGCCCAGGTGAAAACAAACAGACCGGTTGGCTGTGGAAGGAAGAAAGGAGCTGCACTTCTCTGGCGAATTTGAGAGAATCACAAACTTAAGTTAGACAGGGTAACATCTGTCAGTCCAACCCCCACCAACAATAAGACCAGCACACAACAATCTATATTTCCACCTGACTGAGTCAGGCTGGGGTCCATCTGGAGGTCTGAAAGTCCTGATCACAGTCCCATGGCAGTACAGTTTGTGTCTAAGCCTGACATTAAAGGGGTAGTTCAACGTCCTGTGTCCTACTTCAGACAAACTGGTGGATTCGTTTTGCATGCGTGTGTGTGCACAGTTAGAAGGTGAACGGTGAGTTCAGCCTACCTGAGCTCGACTGCTGGATGTCTACCAACATCATTTGCAGCTCCTTTGAAAATAAGGGCAATGCACTTTCTTCAAAGCCGATTATTAATGCTTTTTACTCGTTAGCCTGGCATGAACAGTTTGTCTTAATCACATTTTCACAAGCACACGCAAAGTCCCAAATATCTGCATTTTGTCTGCTTTCTATTTATCCAGGTAAAATGCCCAGACACAGGCTGAGTTTTACACTCGGTCTGTGTTTGACACGATGTGTAAAATGAGGTCATCATGTTTCTCTGTTCTTTGTCACCTCATGAGAGAAGGATGTAAGTGAACAGAAATGAAAAGGAGAATTCAAATGGACTGACTGCAAGACTCAAAAACTGCTGCCTTCAGCCTTTACTTAGCTGAGAATATGTCATTTAAGAATGATGGATGGATGAATACATGGATGGATGAATACATGAGCCTGCCCACAATCATAAGACCATAGCAGTCTACAGAAGCTGCTCACATCAGCTTCCATTCTTCTTCTGGGCCTCCTCGTTAGCGAGGGTTGCCAGCACCATCAGGAAACAGAGTTCTCCTCCAGGTCTCTCCGTCCTGGGCTGATCTTGTTGCCTCCACTATTTTCAGACTAAGCCATTCTGTGATGTCATCATGATACTACTGCCTTTTTGGTCGGCCTCTCTTGCGCTTTGCTGGTCTAGTTCCCAAAATAGCTGTCTTGGTTAATTTACTTGGAAGACAGGTATGCTCAAAGAATGACAGCTTTCTTTTCTTTATGTGTGTCTTTTTTTGTTTGTTTGTTCCTAATTAATTAAGGACGCTCGCGTCCGTTCATTTCTCTCCTCGAACTTATTGGAAGCATCCTACGATAACGCCACATCTGTGCAGCCTCAACCCTGTTTATCATCGCTCTCTTCACTGTCCAACTTTCAGCTCCGTATGACAACACTGGCCAGAGGAGTGCTTTAAGTAGACTGACTTCCACTTCTTTTCTTATTCCCCTGTCTCTCCATACTGCTACCATCTCCAGCAGTCTTTTCTTTGCTAGGGCAATTCTGATTTGTATGTCATCTGTACAATCACCGCCATTTTTCTTAACTGAACCCAAGTATTTGAAGCTCTCCAGGTGTTCTGCATCTGGTCCATCTACTGAGATGCAATATCTGATTCACCCACTTTCACACACTTTCACAAACTGAGAAACCTCTTTCTCCCTGCCTCATTTACTCCACTCAACATTTCGTTTGGATCTGGCTGTCCATCAGCTGCTAGTACCGTGTCATTTGCAAATCTAAGACTGCTTATCTTATAACCACCTATGCTCACACCATATTCATCCTTATCTGCCTCACGCATCACTTGTTCTGTGTCTAGTGTGAATGAGCATGGTGATACAGTGCAACCCTGACACACACCCTTCTCTACTGGAAAAGCCAGCTTCCTTTATGTCTGTGAATGACCTCAGCTCCCTCAGCTTCCTTTACTCTGTGATAATAATATTATTCACTTCTACTTCTCCACGACGGCGAACAAGCCAAATTCATTCTTGGTATGTGGAGACTTCATCTGAAAATAAAACACACTTCCATCATAATCTAATGTGGCTTTTTGGAGGAGCCATCCGTCCTTGCTCATACTGAATGTGTTCAGTCTGGAAGATGGGAGAGCAACCTGGTTTCTCCTCTAAAGGAGGAAACCAGTGAAGATGAGAGTGTTGAAAAGATCAGTATTGTTGAGTTAATAAACTTAAATTTCTCAAGGAACTCTGCATCATGATACAACTGAAAACACAGTAGAAATGAATAAATATTAGTGATGCATCTCAACCATCAAGAAAGTGTTTCACCCTGGCAGTAAAACGGGATGGAGAGGCCACAAAGTAAGAGTCTGATGTGTGTTTTCTTGACAAATACTGTAGCAATGTTTGAGTATCTTGAAGTAATAAAAGCAGATAAATTAGATTTCTGGAAAGAAGATCAAGATCTCTCTATTGCCACATGTATGCATCCCCTCTCTCATATACCTTCTATGTCCTTTTCATTGACTTGCCTTTTAGAGATCTTCACCCCAACATTCTTTGTTTGCAGGAGACAATGAAGTGAAAACATGTTTTTATTCTGAGTTTGCAAGTTTTACGATCAAAAGATGATTAAAGGAGGCGGACCCCATCGGATTTAAAGGCGGACCCCATCGGTGAGAGAGATCACTCTGATTGGCTGTTCAGCTTAGCGAATCAGTGCAGAACGTACATGCTAGTTGGCCGTTGGCTATAGTCTTTTCAGTGTGTTCAAGTGCTGTTTTTTGGCCCAGACAGCAGGCGACGTGAGGCGGTGCAACAGTCACCCTTCATCACCGCCAGTCAGTTTGGTGTGTCTGCGCCCTTACATGAGGGATGAAACATTTCTCCCACCAAACCTTGTGTCCAGATGAACTGGTCCAACTTTTCTGATTGTATATTTGGGCGGCACGGTGGCACGGTGGTTAGCGCGGTCGCCTCACAGCAAGAAGGTTCTGGGTTCTAGTCCAACCTTGTGGGTGTTCCCGGGTCGTCCTCTGTGTGGAGTTTGCATGTTCTCCCCGTGTCTGTGTGGGTTTCCTCCGGGGGCTCCGGTTTCCTCCCACAGTCCAAAGACATGTAGGTCAGGTGAATCAGCCGTACTACACTGTCCCTAGGCGTGAATGGGTGGATGTGTGTGTGTGTGTGTGTGTGTGTGTGTGTGTGTGTGTGTGTGTGTGTGTGTGTGTGTGTGTGTGTGTGTGTGTGTGTGTGTGTCGGCCCTGTGTGATGGCCTGGCGGCCTGTCCAGGGTGTCTCCCCGCCTGCCGCCCAACGACTGCTGAGATAGGCTCCAGCATCCCCATGACCCTGAGAGCAGGATAAGTGGTTCAGATGATGGATAGATGTATGGATGATGGATGTATGGATGAATGATGGATGGATGAATGGGTGGATGGATGATTGATGGATGAATGGGTGAATGGATGGATGATGGATGGATGGATGATGGATGGATGGATGGATGGATTGTATATTTAATACAAATCTACCTACATTTGCAACCTCTGAAAGGCAGAGAGCCTGTAACGGTGCAGAGGACGGACCATCAATCACCGGCCTGACAGCCGATGAGAGACGACCCCGTCGACCACACTGCTTCTGTAGATGGTCACAGGCGACCGCATAATGGACGACCATCGCACACGTGATTTCCACAAGTTTCCATCTCTGTCCCAGTGTTATGCTGCACATTCATGTTTCCTTTTAGATTTGTAAATGTTAGAGTGACAGCTGGCTTGTTTCTAGACATGCTGCACTTCTTCATTGACGGCCGGCCGGTAGACTGCTCATGATTTATTAATGTAGTCGTTCAATTCATATCCCCGCTGCAGTGCACCATTCATGATAGATGGGTTTTTGTCAGCCAACTAAGTCGAGGAATTTGCTGGTATGCTGAATGTAAAGAAAAGCAAAACCTCCAGAGAGTAGTAACAATGCCTATAAGAGAGCAGCTGTGGCGTGACGGTGAGTAGTACTTCAGTACAGACGCAGGTCCATGAGGAGGCCAAATGCACACTCAGCTCATCACAATTCATGGCCACAAACAGAATCTGTTATCGTGCATGTTCTCACTGTGTCTGTGTGGGTTTCCTCTGGGGAGTCCGGTTTCCTCCCACTATCAAAAAGACATGAATGGGGGGCCCGGCCGGTGTGGCGGTCTATTCCGTTGCTTACCAACACGGGGATCACCGGTTTGAATCCCCGCGTTACCTCCGGCTTGGTCGAATGTCCCCACAGACACAATTGGCCGTGTCTGTGGGTGAGAAGACAGATGTGGGTATGTGTCCTGGTCGCTGCACTAGCGCCTCCACTGGTTGGTTGGGGCGCCTGTTTAGGGGGTAGGGGGAACTGGGGGGAATAGCGTGAGCCTCCCACGTGCTACATCCCCCTGGTGAAACTCCTCACTGTCAGGTGAAAAGAAGCGGCTGGTGACTCCACATGTATGGAGGAGGCATGTGGTAGTCTGCAGCCCTCCCCAGATCAGCAGAGGGGGTGGAGCAGAGACCGGGACGACTCGGAAGAGTGGGGTAATTGGCCGGGTACAATTGGGGAGAAAAAGGGATAAAAAAGGGACATAAATGTTAGGGTTAATACTCCTGTCTGTCCCTGAGCAAGGCCATGGAAGTGGAGTGGGTCCCCGGGCGCTGCAGCTGCCACTGCTCCTGTACAATAGGACGGTTCCATGCAGAGAACACATTCATTGTAAGAATGCAAGGTCAAATAGTGGCTTGCTTTCTTTCTTTCTTTCTCTCTTACAAATTCAATGTTCACATACAAGGAATCCGCCCGATGCTTTCATCACCATGACAATGACAACCAAAGGGAGCCAGAGAGAAGTAACTCAGACTGAAAATAGATGTGACTGTTGTTCTTGGTATATAAGGGGTTTGGGAGTCTGAGTCCCAGACAGTGTCAGTGAACAGATACAGGTCTGTTTCTTTAGGTATCGAAATGATCCGTGTACATAAACATAAACCCAATTAGGCTTAATTCCCTCACTCTGGCCTCCCTACAGGAATACATCAGTATCCCACACAGCAGAGTGGATCTGACTGCAGACCGCTGTGTCGGTGTTTGTTAATGACGTAGTCGGCATGGAGCCGGCCAGCGGCTGGTGAACAAGATTACTTTCCTAAACAAGGCAACAGTCTTAAAAGCTGAGTTACTGTCCTGGTTGCTGGTCTGGCTGCCGGCTACCTGACAGCCGGAGCGTCTTAATTCTGGCTGCTGACCAGACAGAGTCACCGCCAGGCAGCTGTCCCACTGTCTGACTGTCTGCAGAACATTTCATTAGAAGGATAAACCCCTTGAGATGAGCCGTCTTGTTTTCAAGGTGGTCCTTAACGTCAATATACAGAAAATACAGTACATAAGGCAAACAACACAGACACACTCGCACATACACACACAAACTCTCCCAGGCCTGGCCACGCCCCCACCCACTGGCTCCCCTTAAAATGCCCAAATACATACAGCAACTGAACACATACCAGTACAACGCTATACATATACACACATTGATACACAGATCAATTATATCTGTATCTGGAGTATCATTAGAAGCAAGAGCAAGTAGTTTGAAGACAGGTAAAATGAGATGCCTTACAGTCATGAGAGGAAGTAATAGACTTAATTGAAATGGCCAAGTTGTTCCAATCAGATGCAGCTGTAAATTTAAAGGCACGTCGCCCAATTTCTCCAGAAATTCTAGGAACGAAGAAAAAAGGATGCTCAGTATGCCTTAGACTATACGATGATCTATGTGGAATTAAAAAAATGTTTTAAGTAAGAAGTATAGTTAAAGAAAATGCATTTAAAAATAAATTACAACCAATGAAAATGTCTCCTAGATTTAGGTGTTACACAGTTTAGTGACTCATATATAAAACAGTGACGGGTTCTATATGGACACCTCAAAACAAATCTACAGAGATTACTGTAAATTAAACTGAAATGGTGAAGATTTGTTTCTGATGTGTTCTAATAGCCAATATCTGCATAATCTCGTACTGGTAATATGAACGGTGAAAAAAAAGCCTTTCCTGACCTGTAGAGTGAAACAGTTAATAGAACAATGTATTTTCAGGCTGCAACATATTTTCTTTATGACTGAGTCAATATGGGGCTTAAACGAAAGATCAGAATCAAGTCAAAGGCCCAAATATTTAAATTCTTCCACTTTCCCAACTGGTGTCCCATGTAAGAGTTAATCGACCAATTAGTTAAATGCAAAAGGTCAGCTCTAGTGCCAAAAAAACATACTATAAGACTTCTTCTTATTCAGTATAAGTTTGTTAAAAGAAAACCATTTTTGAGCAGCATCAAAACAAGCCTGTAATACACACTGGATTTGTGAGATGTCAGGCTTGGAAGAATAGATCACAGTATCATCTGCATATAATTGAATATGACAATTAGAGCACATCTGTGAGAGATCACTAATAAAAATGGAGAACAGCAATGACCCTAGAGATGAACCTTGTGGTACGCCTTTTTCTATGGTCATAAAATCTCACTGGCTGCCTTAAAAAGAGACACATTGATGTGCATGGTGAAGATGCAAGTTGAACCAAAGTAAAGAATGTTTTGAAAGAGCAATACAACAATGTTTGTGAAGGAGGAGGTTGTGATTGACCATGTCAAAAGCCACCTGTAAGCATATTGTAATCCAATGAAGAGGATACGTCATTGGTGAATTTTAAAAGAGCGGTGGTTGTAGAGAAGTTAGGTCTGAAACCAGATTAGTATGGAAATAAGATGTGAAAGTCATTAACATATTGAGATAGTTGATTAAAAATCAACTTTCAAACACTCTTGCTGTACAGTTAATAATGGAAATAGAGCTATAGTGATTGAGATCGATTGGGTCACCCCCTTTATGCAATGGGGTAACTCTGGCACATTTCCAGATTGATGGAACTTCACATGTAAATAAAGATAAATTAAATATGTCAGAAAGAGGACATGCCAGAAAATGAGAGGCAAGCTTGTTGTATGTCTTGGGAGAGAGAGTCCTCCTGTGTTGCTCTCCCTGGGGTTTCTTCCTATTTTTTTCTCCCTGTTAAAGGTTTTTTTTAGGGAGTTGTTTCTTATCTAATGCGAGGGTCTAAAGACGGGATGTTGTGTTGCTGTAAAGCCCCTTCAGACAAATTTGTAATTTGTGATATTGGGCTATAAAAATAAAACTGACTTGACTTGATGAACTTAATCTCCAAACCATCTGGACCAGCACCACTCCTTGAGCTTAGATCAAAAATAACTGGCTGAATATCAATTGGACGGGATCTTCTAAAGGAGAGAGAGCTCCCACATTTAGAGTTATTCAATGAAATATCAGAAGAGGGAAAAAATCGTGAACAGTAAACTGAGGAAAAGTGCTCGCTGAAGGCATTAGCAATTATAAAAACTTCATTGTTAGCTCTAATGTGAGTAGTGCAGCTTCTGGAGGATTCATTTATTATACTGTTTATTCTGTTCCAAGACTGTTTAGGGTTATAAAACCCATTAGCTAAGGAGTCTTTATAATAATTCAATTTATCATTTCTTGTTTTGTTTGTGCATATATTGCTTAAATGTTTACATGCATTCCAATCAGCAGAATCCTTTGTCAAGCAACATTTTCCCCCTGGCATTGTCTCTCAGTTTAAAGAGACTTATAAGATCTCCATTAATCCAAGGTAAACATCTACCTTTAACTGTAACTGTTGTCCAGGGTGCGTGTTTGCCTATAACATTGATAAACTCAGTATAAAAGAAGCTCCATAAACCTTCAACAAAAAGTATTAATTGAAACCTGTCCCAATGTATGTCAATTAAACCTTGAATGATAAGTTCAGTATTGGTATTATTATAATGTCTTACCTTAATGCATCTTGGTGGAAGACAAGGAACTTTAATCTTCCAAACAAAGAGATGAGAGATGAATGATCTAGCCAGCTGCTGTTAAGGTCACCCTGAATAATCAGTTCATTTGGACGATCTTAAGAGTTAATGTAATTACACTAGGTTTATTATAAACAAGCCAGGCTCTTAAGAGATCAATTTTAGGAAGTCTTCTTCATCTTCTTTTGGTTGCTCCCATTAGGGGGCGCCACAGCAGATCATCCATTTCCATCTCTTCCTGTCCTCTGCATCTTCCTCTGTCACACCAGCCACCTGCATGTCCTCCCTCACCACATCCATAAACCTCCTCTTTGGCCTTCCTCTTCTCCTCTTCCCTGGCAGCTCCATATTCAGCATCCTTCTCCCAATATACCCAGCATCTCTCCTCCACACATGTCCAAACCATCTCCATCTTGTCTCTCTTGCTTTGTCTCCAAACCGTCCAACCTGAGCTGTCCCTCTAATATACTCGTTCCTAACCCTGTCCTTCTTCATCACTCCCGGTGAAAATCTTATCATCTTCATCTCTGCCACCTCCAGCTCCTCCTCCTGTCTTTTCATCAGTGCCACTGTCTCCAAACCATACAACATAGCTGGTCTCACAACCATCTTGTAAACCTTCCCTTTAACTCTTGCTGGTACCCTTCTGTCACACATCACTCCTGACACTCTTCTCCACCCACTCCACCCTGCCTGCACTCTCTTCTTCACCTCTCTCCTGCACTCCCCGTTACTTTGGACAGTTGACCCCCAAGTATTTAAACTCATACGCCTTCATCACCTCTACTCCTTGCATCCTCACCATTCCACGGTCCTCCCTGTTGTTCACGCATATGTATTCCCTCTTGCTCCTACTGACTTTCCTTCTTTCATTTATTTTTTGTTTATGAGATGGTGAAGATTTGTTTCTGATGTGTTCTAATAGACAATATCTGCATAATCTCGTACTGGTAATATGAACGGTTAAAAAAAAGCCTTTCCTGACCTGTAAAGTGAAACAGTAAATAGAACAATATATTTTCAGGCTGCAACATATTTTCTTAATAAATATGTTAACGAACAGAGCTGGTTAACGAACAGAGCTGGTTAACAGACAGAGCTGGTTGAGCTGGTTAACGAACAGAGCTGGTTAACGGACAGAGCTGGTTAACAGACAGAGCTGGTTAACGAACAGAGCTGGTTAACGGACAGAGCTGGTTAACGGACAGAGCTGGCTAACAGACAGAGCTGGTTAACGGACAGAGCTGGTTAACGGACAGAGCTGGTTAACAGACAGACCTGGTTAACGAACAGAGCTGGTTAACAGACAGAGCTGGTTAACAGACAGAGCTGGTTAACGAACAGAGCTGGTTAACGAACAGAGCTGGTTAACGGACAGAGCTGGTTAACGAACAGAGCTGGTTAACGGACAGAGCTGGTTAACGAACAGAGCTGGTTAACGGACAGAGCTGGTTAACGGACAGAGCTGGTTAACGAACAGCCCTGGTTAACGGACAGAGCTGGTTAACGAACAGAGCTGGTTAACGGACAGAGCTGGTTAACAGACAGAGCTGGTTAACGAACAGCCCTGGTTAACGAACAGAGCTGGTTAACGAACAGAGCTGGTTAACGAACAGAGCTGGTTAACAGACAGAGCTGGTTAACGAACAGAGCTGGTTAACGGACAGAGCTGGTTAACGAACAGAGCTGGTTAACGAACAGAGCTGGTTAACGAACAGAGCTGGTTAACAGACAGAGCTGGTTAACGAACAGAGCTGGTTAACGGACAGAGCTGGTTAACGAACAGAGCTGGTTAACGGACAGAGCTGGTTAACGGACAGAGCTGGTTAACAGACAGAGCTGGTTAACGAACAGCCCTGGTTAACGGACAGAGCTGGTTAACGGACAGAGCTGGTTAAAAAACAGAGCTGGTTAACGAACAGCCCTGGTTAACGAACAGAGCAGGTTAACGAACAGAGCTGGTTAACGAACAGAGCTGGTTAACAGACAGAGCTGGTTAACGAACAGAGCTGGTTAACGGACAGAGCTGATTAACAGACAGAGCTGGTTAACAGGACGACTGTCATGCTAACGGACACTTGACACGTCTGAGGCGGTGGAACCTGAAACCAAGTCTCGTGATTCCACCTGATGACCCCACAAACAAACACGCACGTCCTGGTCAAATGGGGGCGCTACTTCAGAATAGATGAGTTAATACGCACAGAAATGCAATTTGAGGAGAAACTCGGGGAGAGAAAAACCCAACTCAGACTGATTGGTTTTTATTTATCTATTTGGGTTTTATTGTCATTCTCTCCCACACATTCCTCCCTGTCTTCACTCGGACATGAATTTCCTCCAAGTATTTGTTTACTTCAGTCGGAGGTGACTGCATCAAACTGCCACACTGCCCCTCCTCTCTTGCCCCCGCTGTCAGCTGCCAGCAGATCATGCCCCTCTCCCCCCCCCCCCGGCGGTGACGAATTATCTTAATGCCATACAAATATTAATCACACTGTCACTGCACTAAAGCAGTTTAGACGTGCAGCCGCTGGACAGCCTCATTTATCAAACCCCGGCGCTTTCCTGCAAAGCAAACCGGTCTGCTTAAAGTCTCTGGAACTCAAGCTGCTCCCACCCAGGACCATACCCGACCAGACCTCAGCTTTCCATCGCTGCAGTGTTTACAGAGGAACGTTTTCACAGTGAAACTTACATTTAGAGAGGTTTCTCTGGGTTTGCACCCTAACTCACTGGATAGATGGCAGCGGAGGCATCTCTATAATGTACTTGTCCATGTTGCCCACATAGCTGGAGCCCGCTACAGTGAACTGGTTTACTTCTGTCGTCCAGTGACGTCAGTGGATGACAGAAGAACTCCAAGTCTGCCCGGCTGACATGTGTGTTTTCTAATCTCCACCCATGACACGCAGTCCATTCTGATACATGTGGGCGATGTGGAACAGCTCTTTTGGCGGGAGAATGCCGACCTCTCTCTCAAAAGCAACTGCACCTCATTGCTGATAGTTTTTAAAAGACCACATAGGCCACTACCACTTACTGGACATGCACAGTATAACTGCGAAGTTTCCTTAAAAAAAAAAAAAGAAAAAAGTTTACGTTTTGTTTTTTTTTGTTTTTTGGGGGGGTGTCCTCTTTCCCCCCCAATTGTACCTGGCTAATTACCCTACCTTAGTACCTACCAACATGGGGATCGCCGGTTCGAATCCCCATGTTGCCTCCGGCTTAGTCAGACATCCCTACAGACACGACTGGCCGTGTCTGTGGGTGGGAAGTCGGATGTGGGTATGTGTCCCGGTCGCTGCACTAGCGCCTCCTCTGGTCGGTCAGGGCTTCTTCAGAGGGGAGGGGGAACTGGGGGGAATAGCGTGATCCTCCCACGTGCTACGTCCCCCTGGTGAAACTCTTCACTGTCAGGTGAAAAGAAGCGGCTGGTGACTCCACATGAATTGAAGGAGGCATGTGGTAGTCTGCAGCCCTCCCCGGACTGACGGCTCGGAAGAGTGGGGTAATTGGCCAAGTGCCATTGGAGGAGAAAAAAAAAGGGGGGGATCCCCCCTCCCCCCAAAAAAGAAATAGTCATTCATTCAAACAGAGAAACATGGGAGGTAACACAGTGTGAGTCCAGGGGTAGCTGGTGGCTTACACATTAGCAGATCACAAGGGCTTCCCAGTCCTCGTTAGACGATCACACAACGTTTTGGTACATTAGACCCAAATCTCCCAGCATGCACTGCTTCCTCAACTGTTTCTGTCATCAAGCACACGTGTCTCATGGCAATTACTGTAATGATGATTTATGTGTGCCTCATACATGTCAAATTATCTACCTGCAACACTTCCCCAACCGCAGACTGCAAAACTCCTGATAGGGTTTTGTTGGAGCTGAACCCCCCCCCCCCCACACACACACACACAGACACACAAAACCGAGAGTAAATATTCCTCGGCTGTCCTGCCAGTCTGTCACATGAGTATTCAGAGAAGCTCACGGTAATGAATGCTCCCAGCTCTGCTCACAGTGCCTGTGCAGAGTAATGCCACTTGTAAAGGACGCTCGCACATATTCACAGCACACAGGTGATGGATGTGTTGGTCCACGCGTGGCCGGCATCATTACCGGCCAGCCTGGTGGGGCGAAGGCGCGAGAATGACGCATTTCCACCTCCACATGGAGCAGCAAGTTAACGGAGACCTCTGTAATTACACCACAGCTCAAGTCTCGGCCCTTTCCACATGGATCTGAGACCAAACACAGACACACAAAAACAACAACGTGAACACTTCTCTACTGGGGTTGGATAACATCATTTCCAAAAATGTAAAAGAAACTCTACCCATACACCACCCATACACCACCCATACAACACACACCTCATGTTCTATTACAGCTTCTTTACATGCAGCAAATCAAACAGTTGACACACGTACTGAGAAATTAAGAGGTGGAATAGTTCATTTTTACCCCTTCTTCTCCCCACTTGTACCCAGCCAATTACCCCACTCTTCCGGGCCGTCCCGGTCTCTGCTCCACCCCCTCTGCCAATCCGGGGAGGGCTGCAGACTACCACATGTCTCCTACCATATACGTGGAGTCACCAGCCGCTTCTTTTCACCTGACCGTGAGGAGTTTCTCCAGGGAGACGTAGCACATGGGAGGATCACGCTATTCCCCCCAGTTCCCCCTCCCCCTCTATCAGCCGCCCCAACAGACCACAGGAGGCGCTAATGCAGCGACCAGACACACACCCACATCCGGCTTCCCACCCGCAAACACGACCAATTGTGTCTGCAGGGACGCCCGACCAAGCCAGAGGTAACACGGGGATTCGAACCGGTGATCCCCGTGTTGGTAGGCAATGGAATAGACCGCCACGCTACCTGGATGCCCAAATAGTTCATTGAGTAATTCATTCATTTGAATACTTTTTCTTTTCTGGCAGCATGCAACACAGGCGACAAAAAACTTATTACACAACTTTACAAACTAAAAACAGTGGTGCCCAACCCTGCTCCTTGACAGCCACCACCATCCTACCATTTTTCTCTCCAACACTGATTTAACACACCTGATTCTACTAATTACCTACTGACCAAGACCTTGATTCATTGAATCAGATGTGTTAAATCAGGGTTGGAGTGAAACCCGGCAGGAGGGTGGTGGCTCTCCAGGAGCAGGGTTGGACACCACTGAGCTAAAAAATTGCTGAATGTGGACACCAGATCCCTCAAAGATACTGTGTACTGTAGAGAAGTAGATCCATGAGGTCTGTAGAGAAGTAGATTCACCAGGTCTGTAGAGAAGTAGATTCACCAGGTCTGTAGAGAAGTAGATCCACCAGGTCTGTAGAGAAGTAGATCCACCAGGTCTGTAGAGAAGTAGATTCACCAGGTCAGGGACTGTGGGCGTCACCTGTGTTCATCAAAGTCCTTCGGGATCGGCACAGCAGATCATCCATTTCCATCTCTTCCTGTCCTCTGCATCTTCCTCTGTCACACCAGCCACCTGCTTGTCCTCCCTCACCACATCCATAAACCTCCTCTTTGGCCTTCCTCTTCTCCTTTTCCCTGGCAGCTCCATATTCAGCATCCTTCTCCCAGTATACCCAGCATCTCTCCTCCACACATGTCCAAACCATCTCAATCTTGCCTCTCTTGCTTCGTCTCCAAACCGCCCAACCTGAGCTGTCCCTCTAATATACTCCTTCCTAATCCTGTCCTTCTTCATCACTCCCAGTGAAAATCTTATCATCTTCATCTCTGCCCCCTCCAGCTCCACCTCCTGTCTTTTCATCAGTGCCACTGTCTCCAAACCATACAACATAGCTGGTCTCACTACCATCTTGTAAACCTTCCCTTTAACTCTTGCTGGTACCCTTCTGTCACACATCACTCCTGACACTCTTCTCCACCCACTCCACCCTGCCTGCACTCTCTTCTTCACCTCTCTTCTGCACTCCCCGTTACTTTGGACAGATGACCCCAAGTATTTAAACTCATACGCCTTCGTCACCTCTACTCCTTCCATCCTCTTCATTCCACTGTCCCCCCTCTGGTTCAAGCATATGTACTCCATCTTGCTCCTACTGACTTTCATTCCTCTTCTCTCCAGTGCATACCTCCACCTCTCCAGGCTCTCCTCCACCTGCTCCCTATTCTCACTACAGATCACAATGTCATCTGCAAACGTCATTGTCCATGGATACTCCTGCTTGATCTTGTCCGTCAACCTGTCCATCACCATTGCAATCAAGAAAGGGCTCAGAGCCGATCCTTGATGTAATCCCACCTCCACCTTGACCCCATCTGTCATTCCAACCACACACCTCACCACTGTCACACCTCCCTCATACATATCCTGCACCACTCCTACATACTTCTCTGCCACTCCCAACTTCCTCATATAATACCACACCTCCTCCCTCGGCACCCTGTCATATGCTTTCTCTAAATCTACAAAGACACAATGTAACTCCTTCTGGCCTCCTCTATACTTCTCCATCAACATTCTCAGAGCAAACATCACATCTGTGGTGCTCTTTCCTGGCATGAAACCATACTGCTGCTCGCTGATCACCACCTCTCCTCTTAACCTAGCTTCTATCACTCTTTCCCATATCTTCATGCTGTGGCTGATCATCACCTCTCCTCTTAACCTAGCTTCTATTACTCTTTCCCATATCTTCATGCTGTGGCTGATCAACTTTATAGCTCTGTAGTTGCTGCAGTTCTGCACATCGCCCTTGTTCTTGAAAATTGGTACCAGTATGCATTTCGTTTCATGAAATGAAACGACAAATAAAGTTTCCTGGTTCCTAATTCGACACAGAAGCCCCATATGGCCAACGGTACCTAATACTCTAACTCATAACTTTGGGGCCTTTTCTACAGCCGTTGATACCATTTACCTCACCAGGTCGATCAGGATTTCATCCTTTACGGCCACCTGGGACAGTGCCGAGGTGCAGTGCATGGCTCGCGTGTGGCTCAGCAGCCACAAACTGCATATTAAGGCTTGTAAACATTTCTTCCCCATGGGGAACACACAGAATCAGACTCCCACCATTTCTGTGTGACTCGGTCCTCAGAGGACCACATTATTTCGAGAACATTCCCAAAGGACACCTTTTTACTGAGGAAAAGGGGTTAAGTATAGGAGTAGTACCTTTCCTAGATGGCCTTTATTGGTGTCCTAGGCTGGTCTCCATATACCCCAGCATCATGTGACACACAAAATATAGCCTCTCCATGATGAATGACCATCCGTGCGTGGTGAAGAGCCACACCCTCCTCGCGGTAATCCTGTCAACGTTATCAGGAGACAACACAGCAGAACACGGCGGATCTGGAGGAGTAAACCTTGATAATAAATCCTGCTACCCTTATGGGTAGCAGTGGTCCTAGCTCCATTCATCCATAGACTGATGTTATGGACCGGGGAACATCGTGGCTTTGCAGATGATCAATGCATCTAGACAATGGAAAGGCACAAAATCTCCAGTTAGCGGAGAACCATAGAACTGCATGTGGAGTAGCGCCCCATGCTTTAAACAGACATGCGCAACCGAAACCCTATAGAGGCATCCTGTTTGACGACCTAGGTGAGGTGTTACCGAGCAAGACAATACAAACGGACTTTATAAGAAAACAAGTCAAAGCGGGGAAAGCAACTCAGTTTATGATGCTTACTTTGTGTTGGCATTTGTCAAAAAAAGAAAAGAAAACTCTACAGAGCACACTGGGCCTCCCAGGGCGGTGTATAAAGACCACTCCAAGTATTAAATCAAATTAAGCTTAAGATTAATGACTTAATCTCCACACAGCTGCTTTGTCAGTAACTTTTGTTTCTGCAGCGTTCGAAGTCGGGAATCGCTTACACGTGAATTCTGACCCGTGCTGATTAATTGCTTCTCCCATCTCAGCGTGGGAACCCTCGATGGGCTGCAAGCAGCAGCAGGCAGGAAGGTATACAGAGACGCACACGATAAACAAACACGGCAGACTGCTCCTTCCCACATGTGTCTGTCTGCTGCATGTCTGCAGAGGAGATTCATTAATTGGGAGGGAGACAGAGAGATAGATGGGAGTAGATTAAGGCCTTGAACTCGCCCTCTCCTCTGCCCCCCCCCAACACACACACACCTATCTCCCACTGCTGCCTCCATCACCCAATTTTTTCCACCAGCAAATTGAGTCAAGCCCTCTTAATGAGATTGTTTCACACTGCATCTGTAATATGTAACTAATTAGACCAAGACAAAGTGGAGGGCAGATTGGCGAGCGGCGTGCCGTGCGGTGAATCTGAGGATTTGTTGAGCAGACAGAGTACGGGTTGGTCAGCATATATAGAGGATTAAATTAACAGAGAGGGAAGCAAAAAGCTCATTCAACTTCAGACGTATCTGAACTTCATAACAAACACATCATCTCACATCCAAATTACACTTTTCCTCCACATGACTGCTGCTGGAGACTCACTCAAATAACACAAACACAGCATCGAGTCGTTTGGCCCATATCAACTGCACCAAACCCAGAAGAGGAATAATAAAGGTTGTTTTAAACAGAATCACCCAGAACCGGTGTGGGAAGATGGCAGCATGAACTTACGTTTGCAGCAGCCTCACCCAGTACCGTCCATGCAGTGTCTTTGTCCACGTCTGCGTCTAAGTTTGTGTCTTCGTCTGATGGCTGGGAGAGCTGACGCTGGATCGGCTGGGAGAGCCTGGTCTGCTGCGTCCTGTGGGCGCAGGAACCACGGCCCTGCCTGGAGCTGTGCCCGAAGAGGAAACACCGAGGGCGGTCTGACAGGACGCGGAAGTGGGGCAGGCTAAGCTAACTGCTAGCCCATGCAGACCGGCAGTTCCAACAGTCATCCTGGCGTTTGCTTGTTTGGACAGTGAATGTTTTATTTTCTATTTATGTTGATATGTTGGATACATGTGTTTTTGTAGTGTTTTTGCAGTTTGGATATATGTGTCGTTGTAGTTTGGAAGTGTGTTGTTGTCTTTGTGTTGCACTGCTGTGGGCTGGGGGAAACGATATTTCCTTTCATTTCATGTTCGCAAGTGCATGGAATGAAATGACTGACTCCTAAAGCTAGAAACCACACACTCATGCAGACTGATAAACATACAGCAAATCACCGCTTAAATCTACCAAACACTGACTCATTCACTCCTGTCTCCAAACCACAGACCTGAAACCACCTTTACCTTCTCCAGGTTTCCTTAGGTCCTTACACAGACAGCATCCGGATGTGGGCCACTTCAGGCCATGATTCAGCACCAATGGTCTTCTTCTGGCCCTGACAACATGGATATGAGCCTGAAGTGGCCCACATGTATAACAGCAACTATGGTCCAAATATGGCAAATCAAATGTGGGCCTTTTTTGGTAACATGTGATCTGGATGTGACCCTGAAGTGGCCCGTGTGGTAAATGTTGAATATAACCCAAATATCACAAAACAAATATGGGTCACCTTTGGCAAATATATGGCGCAGGCGGCACTGTAATGGCTTGGTTCTGGCCCAGATCTGGCAAACAGGAGCGGACCGCCTGAGTGCCATCATTCCACGTGGTATGTGGGCCAGTATGTGGGACAACAGTCAATTCTAATGAGTTACCATGCTAAGCATGCTAACCAGGCTAAAGAAACCAATCAAAAAAATAAATGCTCATCTTGACTGAAGCCTTTTGGAGCTGGCTGGTCGGAACTAGAAAACCAACTAAAAAACCTGATGGAGATGCAGTTACTGGTGAAGATTTCAGTTACCAAGATGTGTATTCGCCTCAACCTTTTTATTAATTCTCAGTCATTCACGGGCTGAATTATTTAAAATGGTAAAATGCCATCCCCCACTTAAAGCATTTGGCCAAGGACGGACTCCTAACCGTCCAATTAGCATTCATGTCAATGCTCATCAACACCAATTAATTACCAAGGTTGGAATGAAAACAACGATACCCAGCAGGACCCCGTAGCAGCGTGTAATGTGGCCCCGGTGCCCCTGCTGCCCCAATAAAAGACAGCAGCAGTGGGGGGGGGGGGGGGGGGAGGGATGAGGTCAGTGGAGGTGAGGGCTCGTTACGTTCTGGACTGGAGGTGGAACAACGTCCCACCAACCCGGATTCAGTTTCCCCCAGATAATCTACACTGCAAGGCTTCAGGCCCAACATGAAAAAAGGAAAATCAATGAAAGCTCAGCATGAGCGCTGCAGACGTGCCATGCTAATGAAATATACAAGTCCTGCCGTTCAGTCCAGGGAAGGTAATTTACTCTTTCCCAGATGGAAGACGTGGACTTTAAAAAGGAAATGCCTTGTCTTTAAGTGTGGTTTTCACCACAAGAGGCCGGGTACAGCCCGGAGATGCCAAAACAGCTTGATTCAGAAGGAAGTTTGGTCATGGATGGTTGGTCGGAGATGTTTTGTACAGTCAACATGTCATACCATGTAATCAATAAAAGTCATACCATGTAATCAATAACAGTCGACAACTCTGTGATTACACAAACAGTGGTAGCCAAAAATCTTGGTGATACGTTTGATCCCAGCCTTTCCTTTGATAAGCATATTAAAGGAATCACCAGGTGGGTCCGCGGTGGTGTAGCGGTCTAAGCATCGGCTTTGTGTCGATGCAGTTGCCCACTGGGGATCGGGGTTCATGCCCCGGTCTCGTCAGATCCGACTATGGCCGGACTCGATGAAGCAGCAATAATTGGCAGCGCTGTCTTCGGGAGGGGGGCGGAGTCGGCTTGTGTTCATCACATGAATGCTTCTCTGGGTGTGTGTGGTAAAAAGCAGTGGTTCAGCCTGGAGTCGCCTCGTCACGAAAGTGGCGAGGCGACTCCTTCTAGACTGCCGGCCGGAGAGATGCAGTTGGCGAACGCATGCAGTACGAGGGTGGGTGTTTGAACTAAAATACGGATCGATTGGCCACTAAATTGGGAGAAAAAAGGGAAAAATCACAAATAAATTAAAAAAAGAAATCACTGAAGGCGTCGAAACAAATCCCCGTGTTACCTCCGGCTTGGTCGGGCGTCCCTACAGACACAACTGGCCGTGTCTGCGGGTGGGAAGCCGGATGTGGGTATGTGTCCTGGTCGCTGCACTAACGCCTCCTCTAGTCATTTGGGGTGCCTGTTTGGGGGGAAGGGGGAAACGGGGGGAATAGCGTGATCCTCCCATGCACTATGTCCCCCTGGTGAAACTCCTCACTGTCAGGTGAAAAAAAGGTGGCTGGTGACTCCACATGTATGGGAGGAGGCATGTGGTAGTCTGCAGCCCTCCCCGGATCGGCAGAGGAGGTGGAGCAGCGACCGGGATGGCTTGGAAGAGTGGGGTAATTGGCCAAATGCAATTAAGGAGGAAAAGAGGGGAAATTCCAAAATAATAATAATAATAATTTCAATATAATTGTGTTATCCTCTTTCAGCGTTGTATTGTGTAAATTGTGTAAACACAACATCCATTGCACGTTGTGTGTCTTGGGAGGGAGATCCTCCTCTGCTGCTCTCCCTGAGGTTTCTTCCTAGTTTTTCTCCCTGGTAAAGGGTTTTTAGGGAGTTGTTCCTTATCCGATGAGAGGGTCTAAGGACAGGATGTTGTGTTATTGTAAAGCCCCCTGAGGCACATGTGTAATTTGTGATATTGGGCTATACAAATAAAACTGACTTAATCACAACAGAATAATTTAGTGAACACAGGAGCAAACTGGAATCATGCGCATCCTCCCCCACCTGACTGACTGTTTTGCCTTCAGGTGGAGAAAAGCATCTTGAAGGGGCGCTTGTCCGGCTCTTTAGGACATAAAACACGTGGCACCTTCAAAGAAACTGCTGATAGAGGATGTTGGTCTCCTCAGGAGGAAACGTTACTGCTGATAGAGAATGTTTGTCTCCTCAGGAGGAAACGTTACTGCTGATAGAGAATGTTTGTCTCCTCAGGAGGAAACGTTACTGCTGACAGAGGATGTTTGTCTCCTCAGGAGGAAACGTTACTGCTGATAGAGGATGTTTGTCTCCTCAGGAGGAAACGTTACTGCTGATAGAGAATGTTTGTCTCCTCAGGAGGAAACGTTACTGCTGACAGAGGATGTTTGTCTCCTCAGGAGGAAACGTTACTGCTGATAGAGAATGTTTGTCTGCTCAGGAGGTAACGATACTGATGATAGAGAATGTTTGCCTCCTCAGGAGGTAACGATACTGCTGATAGAGGATGTTTGTCTCCTCAGGAGGAAACGTTACTGCTGATAGAGGATGTTTGTCTCCTCAGGAGGAAACGTTACTGCTGATAGAGAATGTTTGTCTCCTCAGGAGGAAACGTTACTGCTGACAGAGGATGTTTGTCTCCTCAGGAGGAAACGTTACTGCTGATAGAGAATGTTTGTCTGCTCAGGAGGTAACGATACTGATGATAGAGAATGTTTGCCTCCTCAGGAGGTAACGATACTGCTGATAGAGAATGTTTGTCTCCTCAGGAGGAAACGTACTGCCGATAGAGGATGTTTGTCTCCTCAGGAGGAAACGTTACTGCTGATAGAGAATGTTTGTCCCCTCAGGAGGTAACGATACTGCTGATAGAGAATGTTTGTCTCCTTGGGAGGAAACGTTACTGCTGATAGAGAATGTTTGTCTCCTCAGGAGGAAACGATACTGCTGATAGAGGATGTTTGTCTCCTCAGGAGGAAACGTTACTGCTGATAGAGGATGTTTGTCTCCTCAGGAGGAAACGTTACTGCTGATAGAGAATGTTTGTCTCCTCAGGAGGAAACGTTACTGCTGACAGAGGATGTTTGTCTCCTCAGGAGGAAACGTTACTGCTGATAGAGAATGTTTGTCTGCTCAGGAGGTAACGATACTGATGATAGAGAATGTTTGCCTCCTCAGGAGGTAACGATACTGCTGATAGAGAATGTTTGTCTCCTCAGGAGGAAACGTACTGCCGATAGAGGATGTTTGTCTCCTCAGGAGGAAACGTTACTGCTGATAGAGAATGTTTGTCCCCTCAGGAGGTAACGATACTGCTGATAGAGAATGTTTGTCTCCTTGGGAGGAAACGTTACTGCTGATAGAGAATGTTTGTCTCCTCAGGAGGAAACGATACTGCTGATAGAGGATGTTTGTCTCCTCAGGAGGAAACGTTACTGCTGATAGAGGATGTTTGTCTCCTCAGGAGGAAACGTTACTGCTGATAGAGGATGTTTGTCTCCTCAGGAGGAAACGATACTGCTGATAGAGGATGTTTGTCTGCTCAGGAGGAAACGTTACTGCTGATAGAGGATGTTTGTCTCCTCAGGAGGAAACGTTACTGCTGATAGAGAATGTTTGTCTCCTTGGGAGGAAACGATACTGCTGATAGAGGATGTTTGTCTGCTCAGGAGGAAACGTTACTGCTGATAGAGGATGTTTGTCTCCTTAGGAGGAAACGATACTGCTGATAGAGGATGTTTGTCTGCTCAGGAGGAAACGTTACTGCTGATAGAGGATGTTTGTCTCCTCAGGAGGAAACGTTACTGCTGATAGAGAATGTTTGTCTCCTCAGGAGGAAACGTTACTGCTGATAGAGGATGTTTGTCTCCTCAGCAGGAAACGTTACTGCTGATAGAGGATGTTTGTCTCCTCAGGAGGAAACGTTACTGCTGATAGAGAATGTTTGTCTCCTCAGGAGGAAACGTTACTGCTGATAGAGGATGTTTGTCTCCTCAGGAGGAAACGATACTGCTGATAGAGGATGTTTGTCTGCTCAGGAGGAAACGTTACTGCTGATAGAGGATGTTTGTCTCCTTAGGAGGAAACGATACTGCTGATAGAGGATGTTTGTCTCCTCAGGAGGAAACGTTACTGACGATAGAGGATGTTTGTCTCCTCAGGAGGAAACGTTACTGCTGATAGAGGATGTTTGTCTCCTCAGGAGGAAACGATACTGCTGATAGAGAACGGCAGGACCATCAGAATCAGAATCACAATACTTCATTCATCCCCGAGGGGACATTGGGCAACAACAGGGCAAGACTGGAACTTGGGATTGTGAAAGTCGGATAGAAGCTAGCATGAATTATTGCTGAGGTGTGTAAGCCAGGCTAAAAGACAGCTGGCAGGGTCGGCTGGATTTTGGGGCTCTCTCCAGTTCTGAGAGCTAACTGTTCCAACATGCCTTCCCTCCAGGGAGGTTGTTTGGGTATAAACGAGTAAACCTTCCCCCTTTTCTCCGAGAGGGTTTTATCCACATGGTTTATTTACCTCTCCTGGATGTAATGCATGTGATGGTGTTGCAGTGGAGATGTGTGCGCTCACTCTTGCTGTCTGATTATTCTGTCACGCAGTGAAATATGCTCCTGTCCTGGAAGTCTGTGTTTAAAACCTGAACTGAAGCGGAGTCATTAACGCCAGCTGTCTGCAGACAAACAGAAACAACAGCTGTTTGTGTTTGGTTTGTAAAGCTGAACAGAATCCCTCCGGGTAGAGAAGAAAGTGCAGCACCACTGAAGAAGAAGAGAAGAAGGCGCACAAACCCATCAACCACGGCTTTACAAAGGGTCAGTACAAAATATACATCACTTCATATATGTACTTTAAATAATCCATGCCCGTAGTTTACTATCCAAACTCATGTCACACACGTCCTCCTAACTGTGAAAATCCATCCATCCATCCATCCATCCATCCATCCATCCATCCATCCATCCATCCATCCAACTGCTTATCCTGCTCTCAGGGTGGCGGGGATGCTGGAGCCTATCCCAGCAGTCATTTGGTGGCAGGCGGGGAGACACCCTGGACAGACCGCCAGGCCATCACAGGGCCCACACATATACATATACACACACACACACACACACACACACACACACACACACACACACACACACCCAGGGACAATTTAGTAAAGCTGAGTCACCTGACCTACATGTCTTTGAGTCACCTGACCTACAGGTCTTTGGACTGTGGGAGGAAACCGGAGCCCCCGGAGGAAACCCACACAGACACGGGGAGAACATGCAAACTCCATACAGAGGACGACCCGGTACGACCCCCAAGGTTGGACTACCCCGGGGCTCGAACCCAGGACCTTCTTGCTGTGAGGCGACCCATATATATACACACACACTCACATTTATATAAATGTATTAAAATCTTTTTTCCTGTATCCGTGTTGATATTCCGCTCCTCAGTAGTCGAGAACTCACAATACCATTGACGGTTTCGGAAAAAAAAGCTCTCTCTCTCTCTCTATATATATATATATATATATATATATATATCCCTCTCACCCTTTTTCGGGCTGTTCCTAGGACCGCACTCTTCTGGACAGAGACCTTAGATGTTGTTCCTGGAATCTGCTGGAGCCACTCCCGCAGTTTGGATGGATGGATTAGCCCGGGGCTCAAACCCAGGGCCTTCTTGCTGTGAGGCGACTGCACTAACCACTGTGCCACCATGGCGCCCATGACAGAGGTCAGGTGTCATAATATCAGAGCCTTACTGAAAGACTTCACACGTGTGTAACCGTCGTGGTTTTTAGGATATAAATGAATGAAGGTGACTGACTTTCATTCATAAAACAGCAGGAAGAAAACACAGCTCAGCCATGGACACATGGGCATGGTCTGTTGTAGCTGCTGAGATGACCTCCAGCTGTGCCGCTGATTAATCCTACTCTAGACGTTGTGTTTTTATACACGAGGGGAAGTGTTCATCAGTGTTCCTCCGGTTCTCTGGGCTGAGATCAGCAGTGGAAGATTTGCTGGACTGGGAAATACGATCGACTTCTCGCTTAAGACTCATACCTGAATGCAACATGTTTTAGTTTTGACGCTGTTGCCTCCTGAGCCGACTCGACTGCAGAAGTGAGTCGCACATGTGCACGGTTGACTCAGAACAGACAGCGTGCAGCATTGGTCGAGCGAGCTAGAGAGTGAATGGAGAGAGGGAGCGGAGATAGAGAACAAACACTTTTCAAACGATTTGAATCACTGCACCCACGGGAGGTTCTTCATCATACAGTCATGACTGTGCACAACACCTCAGGCTGATAGGTCAGTAGTCGTAGTCAGTGAAAGTAGCCATGGACACATAGACGCAAGCACGCACACGCATAATCATCACACACACACACACACACACACACACACACACACACACACACACACATGTGCACGCACAACAAAACGCCTCAGCCAGGATCAGTGTAAGAAGATGGTGGCGTGAATTCACATTTGCCGCGGCCTCACTCAGGGTCTTTGCCCACGTCTGCGTCTAAGTTTTGTCTTCTTTTGATGGCTGGGGGAGCTGGCGCTGGATCAGCTGGGAGAGGTTGGTCTGCTGCATCCTGTGGGCCCAGGCAACCCGGCCTTGCCCGGAGCTGCACCCATGGAGTTAACACCGCGGGCGGTCTGACAGGATGCGGAAGCGGGGCAGGCTAAGCTAACTGCTAGCCCATGCAGACCGGCAGTTCTGATAACACTGAGGGCGGTCTGGCAGCGGCCTCATCTGGCGTTGACTGTGGTGTTTTTGATGTCGTCGTGAGGAGTGCTGGGAGGTGTGTTGAGGGTGTGTGGCTGGGAGGGCTGGTGCTGGATCGGCTGGGAGAGGTTGGCCTGCGTCATCTGGTGGGCCCGGGGACCACGGCCCCTGCCTGGAGCTGCGCCCAAGGAGGAAATGCGGAAGCAAGGCGGGCTAGGCTAACTGCTAGCCCATGCAGACCGGCGGTTCTGACAGCCATCCTGGCTGGCATTCGTTCCCTTGGACAGAGAGGTTTTGTGTTTACTTTGGATACACGTGTTAGGTTGGATATGTGTGTTCTTGTAGTTTTTGGATGTGTTTTTGTCATTGTGTTGTACTGCTGGGGGAAATGACAAAGTGTTCCTGATTCCTGCTCCTGAACATGGCGTACGGCCGCCATGTTTCAGCGCTCCAGCCATCTCTTTTTCCTCTCCCCTGTGCCTTTATCCGCCTGTGATCCGTCCTTCCCGTCCAGCTCAAATGAGAAGGAGTGAGGGGATTGGGAGTGGCGTGTGGGAGGACAGATGTTGCTTCAGTGAGAATCCAGAAGAAAAAACAGTAAACACATTCTGAGTTTGTGCTGAGTCAGTTGGCCTGAATTGAAGCAGAGCGCCCCATCAAGGAAAAAACCACCCTGATGCCCAGAACAATGCCCAGACACCATTTTATCGGTGTGTGTGTGTTTGTGTGTGTGTGTGTGTGTGTGTGTGTGTGTCTCATAGTCATATATTTTGGGATTCATGGTCCCCACAAGCACATGAATCTGACGTAATGAGAACCTTTGTACAAGGTGAGAACACTTTGGCCAGTGCCGACTTCTCGTTTTAATGTTAGGGTTATGACTAAGGTTTAGAGTTAGGGTTAGAATTAACATTAGGTTAAGGTAAGGATAGGGTAAGGTTAAGGTAAGGTTAGGGTAAGTGTAGGGTAAGGTTAAGGGTAAACAGGGCTCCAGCTGTAGAAAAAGAGATGCAGAACAAACAGGGGTGTCCATGTAGACAGATGTGTTTGGAAGCTGACTAGGCCAAGCCAAACAAACACGAGATTATAAATATTACCACAGATCTTTTCACACAGTATCGTTCACCCACTGAGAGCAGGATACACGGTTCGCATAATGGATGGATGGATACGTGGTTCGCATAATGGATGGATGGGTACGCGGTTCGCATAATGGATGGATGGATACGTGGTTCGCATAATGGATGGATGGGTACGCGGTTCGCATAATGGATGGATGGATACGCGGTTCGCATAATGGATGGATGGATACGTGGTTCGCATAATGGATGGATGGATACGTGGTTCGCATAATGGATGGATGGATACACGGTTCGCATAATGGATGGATGGATACGCGGTTCGCATAATGGATGGATGGATACGCGGTTCGCATAATGGATGGATGGATACGCGGTTCGCATAATGGATGGATGGATACACGGTTCGCATAATGGATGGATGGATACACGGTTCGCATAATGGATGGATGGATACACGGTTCGCATAATGGATGGATGGATACGCGGTTCGCATAATGGATGGATGGATACGCGGTTCGCATAATGGATGGATGGATACGCGGTTCGGATAATGGATGGATGGATACACGGTTCGCATAATGGATGGATGGATACGCGGTTCGGATAATGGATGGATGGATACACGGTTCGCATAATGGATGGATGGATACACAGTTCGCATAATGGATGGATGGATACACGGTTCGCATAATGGATGGATGGATAAGCAGTTCGCATAATGGATGGATGGATGGATACGCGGTTCGGATAATGGATGGATGGATACACGGTTCGCATAATGGATGGATGGATACACGGTTCGCATAATGGATGGATGGATACACAGTTCGCATAATGGATGGATGGATACACGGTTCGCATAATGGATGGATGGATAAGCAGTTCGCATAATGGATGGATAGATATCTGGTTCAGAAAATGGATGGATGGATACACGGTTCGCATAATGGATGGATGGATACGCGGTTCGCATAATGGATGGATGGATACGCGGTTCGCATAATGGATGGATGGATACATGGTTCGCATAATGGATGGATGGATACGCGGTTCGCATAATGGATGGATGGATACGCGGTTCGCATAATGGATGGATGGATACCCGGTTTGCATAATGGATGGATGGATACGCGGTTCGCATAATGGATGGATGAATAAGCAGTTCGGATAATGGATGGATGGATACGCGGTTCGCATAATGGAGGATGGATAAGCAGTTCGGATAATGGATGGATGGGTACGCGGTTCGCATAATGGATGGATGGATACGCGGTTCGCATAATGGATGGATGGATAAGCAGTTCGGATAATGGATGGATGGATATCTGGTTCAGATAATGGATGGATGGATAAGCAGTTCGGAGAATGGATTGATGGATAAGCAGTTCGGATAATGGATGGATGGATATCTGGTTCGGATAATGGATGGATGGATAAGCAGTTCGGATATTGGATGGATGGATACGCGGTTCGGATAATGGATGGATGGATAAGCAGTTCGGATAATGGATAGATGGATACGCGGTTCGCATAATGGATGGATGGATAAGCAGTTCGGATAATGGATGGATGGATACGCGGTTCGCATAATGGATGGATGGATACGCGGTTCGCATAATGGATGGATGGATAAGCAGTTCGGATAATGGATGGATGGATATCTGGTTCAGATAATGGATGGATGGATAAGCAGTTCGGAGAATGGATGGATGCTTAAGCAGTTCGGATAATGGATGGATGGATATCTGGTTCGGATAATGGATGGATGGATAAGCAGTTCGGATATTGGATGGATGGATACGCGGTTCGGATAATGGATGGGTGGATAAGCAGTTCGGATAATGGATGGATGGATACGCGGTTCGCATAATGGATGGATGGATAAGCAGTTCGGATAATGGATGGATGGATACGCGGTTCGCATAATGGATGGATGGATACGCGGTTCGCATAATTGATGGATGGATAAGCAGTTCGGATAATGGATGGATAGATATCTGGTTCAGAAAATGGATGGATGGATGAGCAGTTCGGAGAATGGATGGATGGATAAGCAGTTCGGATAATGGATGGATGGATATCCGGTTCGGATAATGGATGGATGGATAAGCAGTTCGGAGAATGGATGGATGGATACGCGGTTCGGATAATGGATGGATGGATAAGCAGTTCGGAGAATCGATGGATGGATACGAGGTCGGATATTGGATGGATGGATACGCAGTTTGGATAATGGATGGATGGATACGCGGTTCGGATAATGGATGGATGGATAAGCGGTTCGGATAATGGATGGATGGATATGTGGTTTGGATAATGGATGGATGGATAAGCGGTTCGGATAATGGATGGATGGATACGCGGTTTGGATAATGGATGGATGGATAAGTGGTTCGGATAATGGATGGGTGGATACGCGGTTCGGATAATGGATGTATGGATAAGCGGTTTGGATAATGGATGGATGGATACGCGGTTTGGATAATGGATGGATGGATAAGCGGTTTGGATAATGGATGGATGGATACCCGGTTGGATAAAGGATGGATGGATAAGCAGTTCGGATAATGGATGGATGGATACGCGGTTCGGATAATGGATGGATGGATACGCGGTTTGGATAATGGATGGATGGATAAGCAGTTCGGATAATGGATGGATGGATAAGCAGTTCGGATAATGGATGGATGGATCTTTCACTCAGGTCACAGAGAAAAGCTCTGTGATTTCAGAACGCTCACCAGACTGGGGAATGTTGTCAGGAAACCTTGCCGAACCCAAGTCAAAAGTACTGCAAACACTGCAAGCTGAGTTTGCGACGCCACGTGGTGGTGTACGCTAGTCTCACACAGGGCCGGAGACCTGATAAGTTCAATTTGAAACTAAGTTGAAGGTATTAAACTACGTACAAAGGACAGAGGATGTAAACCAATTACACCACTTTTAAGCCAATTAAACCAATTACCCAATTGCCCTCGGGGATTAATGAAGTGTTTCTGATTCTGAAACACAACCATGTCACACAGGAAGAAACACACAAAACAAAGATGACGATGGTGCACAGCAGATGCACCCTTCCATCACTGCAGCCAGACCACAGCAGGGTGCCAGCTTCACCGTGCTTCTTGGTAATGAGCTAAAGGGCGGTTTGCATTATCGGAGACATTGTCCTGTAACAAAGAGGACACAAGTTCAATCCTGCAACAGCCAGCATGGCGTCCGTCTGGAATCCGTCTCCGGGCCAAGGATTCTCCCATGGTCCACTGCGGAGCGGTGTGGGTGTACAGACGACAGCAGTAAAGTGCAATGTAGTGATGTGACACAGAAAGAAGTTCAGGGGAATGCTTTGTTTCTCCTACACAACGTAGTTCCCTGGATGACCACCGGTCAGGCAGGTCCATTCTGTGCAGCATGTCATACAGCATGTCAAAGTGCTTTACACGAGCCATAAGAAGCCATTCATGAAAAACAGAAATACAGAATCAGAATAATAGTAATCATATCAATTATAGTAGTTGGGCTTTTTATTTACATATTGTTTTCTTCTTTTATCATTCATTTCTTTTCATCCGTGCAGTTTTCACTAAATGTGAGAGGCATTGCATCACAATATACAAAATGTGTGCGTCCGGGTAGTGCAGCGGTCTATTCCGTTGCCTACCAACATGGGAATCGTCGGGTCGAATCCCCGTGTTACCTCCGGCTTGGTCAGGTGTCCCTACAGACACAATTGGCCGTGTCTGCGGGTGGGAAGCCAGATGTGGGTATGTGTCCCGGTCGCTGCACTAGCGCCTCCTCTGGTCGGTCGGGGGGGGAATAGTGTGATCTTCCCACGCGCTACGTCCCCCTGGTAAAACGTGACCTCAAACCTCATGAAATGTACCCCATGAAGGTGAGCCTCTGTGCCCGCGGAGATGGCTGTAGCCCTGCAATGGCTAAACCACCAAAACTGGATCTTCATCGTGGACAGGCTCCAAGCGACAAAGACCTAGTGAGGCTTGTGGCTGGATATGGGATGGATGAAACATCGCCCTTCTCCACGACGGACTCTCCGTCTTTCAGACAGATCCTTAGAAAAGTACCGGTCAAAGGCGACAGAACACCCAACAAGAACAAGTAAAAATTCATTTGCAAGCTATCTACACAAGTAACATACTTTTACAGAAGCTGGGCTGAAGAAAGCATTTAAAGAGATGGACTACATCTCAGCAACTGCTGGCATGTGGACCACTAGCCATAAAATCTGTCTCAGGATGGTGGTTCATTTGATCAATGGGTGGAGCTCAGGGCGTGAGGAAGCTGCTGCAGCATGCAAACGGATCAGAGGAAGACACACATCATGTTGTAGGTGCAGAGATCGAACAGAGCCATTCATCTTATGGACTTTCAAGCAAGGTGACAGCCACTGGAACCGGACCTGCATGTAAAGGTGTTTAAAATGTACCAGCCCGTTGACTCTGATTCTGCACGTGAAGAGGAAGGCCTGGCTGAGGATGAAGATGAAGTCACATTTACTGACATAACAGAAGCCGTCTCCAGTGAAGGTGATGATTCACTGTTTTCTTCCCCCTCATCAGAGATATGCATCACACACTGTCACCCTCACCTCCAGCAGTAACGCTGAAACATAGCGGTCAAGCTAGTCCTGATACTGAAGCTATCTACAGAAGCGGTATTACACCGCTCCATGGTGGCGTCAGAGCTTGTGGAGGATATGAGTCATCGATGGCTCCTGGTGCCCACATCCACAAGGTGGAACTCTTTCTATGATGCAGTGTCCCAAAACAAGGAGATCCCCACCAGCCACCTGAAAGGCCCGTGCATCACACTGGGGATAAAGGCCTTCATCAACAAGGAGTGGCAACTCCTATGAGAGTATTGTCATGAAGCCACTTACGGTTAAATTACACATTTTAAAAGGGGAGGATAGAGCGTCCGGGTGGCATAGTGGTCTATTCCATTGCCTACCAACATGGGGATTGGTGGTACGAATCCCCGTGTTGCCTTGGCTTGGTCGGGCGTCCCTACAGACACAATTGGCCATGTCTGCAGGTTGGAAGCCACATGTGGGTGTGTGTCCTGGTCGCTGCACTAGCAGAAATACAACAGAAATACACACATGTACCATGTATAAACAGAAATTCACACATGCAGTGTGTAGTAACAGAATTGTGCTGGCAGTTACGGGCATCTCTTCCTCTTGCCAACATGTGTTGTGTGGGTCTACCTGTTTCAGCCCTGTTGCAGATTTTACTTAACTGCTTCACTACATAAAACAAGTAGTTTAAAACATGTTGTGTCATCATCAGTCTGAGCCAGGTGTGCGTCTCATCTGCCTGGAACCAAACTGGTATGATTCATAACACAAGCTGCAGAAGACAAACATGCTGTTTGACGCCTGAGCTGCACTGACCAGCCAACACCCCGACACACACACAGGTACACACACACACAGGTACACACTCACACAAGTACACACTCACACACAGGTACACACTCACACAAGTACACACTCACACACAAGTACACACTCACACAAGTACACATTCACACACAGGTACACGTTCTCACACACAAGTAATAATAATAATAATAATAATAACTCAATCTTATATAGCGCTTTTCTAATACTCAAAGTCACTTTACAATAAACGGGGTGAAACAGGACGACAGATGAACATAACACAGACATACAGGGGTGGATGGGAAGGGGGGCAGACATACAGGGGTGGATGGGAAGGGGGGCAGACATACAGGGGTGGATGGGAAGGGGGGCTACGAGAGGGAGAAATGGCAGCCACACACGATGCCAGCAGTACTCTCCCACTTGGACAGATACAAAAGGGAAAGAAAAATCAACATCATAAATCACATAAATCACAGATGAAGTCTGAAGAGGTGAGTCCCGACCAATGACCTGAATGTGGGCAGCCCGCAGCAGTGTCCGATGCGCTTGGGGAGGGAGTTGAGGGAGGGGGCAGGCCGAGCGCTCAGTCCCCACCCTGCCTCAGACCAGGGGTGGATGAACGGACGGGGGGGGGGGCACGAGATGGCAATGGAGAAAAGGTGCATCTTGAGATGGGATTGGAAGAGTGGGAGGGATTCTGAGTCTCTAATGATTTGGGGAAGTGAGTTGCAGAGCCTGGGAGCTGCTCTGGAGAAGGCTCGGTCACCAAAGCCGCAGAGGCTGGACCTGGGGGTAGAGAGAAGGTAGGCTGAGGTGGATCTGAGGGACTGAGAGGGTTGGTAGGGGGAGAGCAGCTCGGTGAGGTATGGGGAAGCCAGTTTGTGAAGGGCTTTATAAGCAAGAACCAGGATTTTGTAATTGATCCGGTGGGAGATGGGTAGCCAGTGGAGGTCTTTTAGGACTGGGGTGATGTGGTGCCAGGATTTGGTGAAAGTTAAAAGTCGGGTGGATGCGTTCTGGACCAATTGGGCTCTCTTGATAGAGCTAGCACTGATGCCATAGAGGAGTGAGTTGCAGTAATCAAGGCGGGAGGAGATGAAGGCATGGATCAGTATCTCAGCAGCAGGGCGTGTGAGAGAGGATCTTATTTTTGCAATGTTGCGAAGGTGGTAGAAGGAGGATTTGACTATTTGGTGGATATGTGGCTCAAGGGAGAGGGTGGGATCAAGGATCACACCAAGGTGGAGGAAGGGGAGACAGTAGTGCCATCGATGGTGAGTGCAAGGTTATTGATTTGGCTGAGAGTGGACTTGCAGCCAATGAGGGGAGTTCAGTTTTGTCACTGTTGAGTTTGAGAAGGTTTTGCTGCATCCAGACTTTAATTGCAGACAGACAGGAGTCGATGTGAGAGAGGGGTGAATTGTGAGGGGATTTGGTGCTGAGGTATATCTGGGTGTCATCAGCATAACAGCGGAAGTCCAAGTTGAAATGGCGGAGAATCTGACCAGGAGGGAGGATGTAGATGATGAAAAGGAGTGGGCCGAGTACAGAACCTTGGGGAACACCTTGTGTGACTGTGGATGGAACAGAGGAGTGGTTGTGAAGTGAGATGAAGTGTGACCTGTTGGAGAGGTAGGCCTGGAGCCAGCAGATTATTTTTATTTCATTTTATATTTATTTTTATATTTTTGCTTTTTGTATTTATTTTCATACTGTTTTTATTTTTATTTTAATATTTATTTTTATATTATTTGCAATATCGTTGCATGCAGCAGTACACTTAGGCTGATTCAGTACGTACAGTTCATACAGATCATTCAGTTCACTTCACACCATCTGACCCATTCCAGCCTTGCAGCATCATCGTATGCGGTGCAAGTCAAGCAGTGCATTCAGTTCATACAATTCAGTCTGTGTCACTCGCTGCATAACATTCAATACATAGCATTCACATTATATATTTTCAGTTCATATAATTCAGTCTGTGTCACTCCCTGCATAAAATTCAATACATAGCATTCACATTATATATTTTTTTCTTTTCTTTTACTGTAGTCTTTTCTCTGTGAAGCACTTCCGAGATGTCACTGAAGATGAGAAGCGCTATATAAACTCATCCATCCATCCATCCATTAGCCAAGTCACTTATCCCAATCAGGGTCGTGGGATGCTGGAGCCTATCCCAGCAGTCATGGGGTGGCAGGCGGGGAGACACCCTGGACAGGTCGCCAGTCCATCACAGGGCCAATACATTCACACATAATAGGGACAATTTAGTACGGTGAGTCACCTGACCTACATGTCTTTGGACTGTGGGAGGAAACCGGAGCACCCGGAGGAAACCCACGCAGACACGGGGAAAACATGCAAACTCCACACAGAGGACGACCCGGGACGACCCCAAAGGTTGGACTACCCAGGGGTGACCGCGCTAACCATTGCACCACCGTGCCGCCTATACAAACTCAATTTATTATTATTAATATTATTATTACTTTTGAAAAGAGTAATTAGTAATAAATTAATTTCTTTGAGTAATGGGGCCAACACATGAACCCACCACTTCAGAATCAGGTAGTCTTTGTTTGCACCAATGTCCTGATTTCTCTATATAATAACAAGACCCCACTTACACTGTAAAAGGACTATGCAATCAAGTCCTATACACCACGCTGTCTATACAGTAATCTGCTTACAGTCGGTATTTATTCTAAAATGCCCATTCATTGACTCTTTAAGATCTGTTTTTCTATTAACGCTTCTATTGAGGTGGTGAAAAAAGGTAAATGAATTTAACTGGGTTGATCTGCAGGATTATCAACTCTGCCTCTTTCCTTGGCCGGGGCTTTGAACTTTTCTTCTAATGCATCTTTTAAAAACCAAGCCAATCCCTATGGAGACACATTTCAACTGAGAAATATTGCATAAGCCAGTAATATGGCCTGTTTGATCATTCACCCAAGCTCAAACTCCAGCAGCACTTTTGTATATAGAATAACTTTATTAGAGCCATGTATGAAGGCAACATCTGCTTCTCTGTGAGGCAACAGCATTAAAATCAAAATAAGGAATGAAGATATAGAGGTCAATTATTTCAAGTTCTTAGGAATAATCTTAGATCATTCATTCATTCATTATCCAAACCGCTGATCCTGCTCCACAATTCAAATCTCAAATCTGGTAAACATGTAAAGAAGATTTCAGAACAGTAAAGATCAACCTAAATCGGCTCTGTGCATAATTGTAGTCCACTGACTTCCTGTTTCTACTGCAGGGGTCATACCAGCATCCTGTTTGTTGGCCTGCTTGTTGTGAGGATGATGATACTCATAATTGTGGGTGTAACTCGATATGTACAACTTGAAACGTTTCACCCATTTGCTGGTAGGTGCAGGTGAAAGTTTGTCGACAGTTGTGTGCATGTGGTTGACATTTATCCATGGTAAATCTGGCAGGCATCGCCAAAAATATGCCTTGTCAATAGCCCACGTCAACAAACAGGAAACTGGTATGACTGCTGCAGTAGAAACCAGAAGTCAGTGGAGCACAGTTATGTACAGAGTGGATTGTTTCAAATGAATCAGGCGCTAGAGACCCACTCAGGCAGCGCAGTTATTTATGCACTCCGAGTTTCTCTCATTGTTCATATTACATGACAGTATGGACTCAAGCATCATCATCTACATTCACACAGCTCACATCCTTATACAGCATCACCATCTACAGTCACACAGCTCACATCCTTATACAGCATCACCATCTACATTCACACAGCTCACATCCTTATACAGCATCACCATCTAGTCACACAGCTCACATCCTTACACAGCATCACCATCTACATTCACACAGCTCACATCCTTATACAGCATCACCATCTACAGTCACACAGCTCACATCCTTATACAGCATCACCATCTACATTCACACAGCTCACATCCTTATACAGCATCACCATCTACAGTCACACAGCTCACATCCTTATAGAGCATCACCATCTACAGTCACACACCTCACATCCTTATACAGCATCACCATTAGGGATGGGTATCGTTAGGATTTTATCGATACTACTACTCTTATCGATACTGCTTATCGGTTCGGTACTTTATCGATACTATTATCGGTTCTTTTTGATTATTATGCAAGAAAAAAAGACACTTAATTAAGAACAGAATCGACATTGCTTTATTATTCTATTATATATAAATATAAACAAATATTTATTCAGCAGCAACAGCAGCAGCAATGTTTTAAATGCGTCTGAATTATAGACTTTATAATCAACATTCAACAACAACAAATAAGATAAAAAAATAAAAGTAGATAAAGATAAAGAAAAAATATATATACATTAAAAATAAATTTTTACAGCAAAAGGCTAACGGAAATTCAAACAAACAAGAACCTAGAACATTATCCTAACAGTTCTTCTGCAGAAAAATCAACATATCTGCCTTCCCCGGCAGGAGTCGTGATCTCTCCTGACTTATAGTGTCCCCGGCTATAGAGAAGACCCTCTCACTGGGGGTGGAGGAGGCTTGGGCACAGAGGTAGGTGGTTGCAAGCTGTGTCAGCAGGGGCAGAGTACCTCTCTTTTCCCACCACCACAAAGCAGGGGATTCTGACATGGGGATGGAAGGTAGGCCTTTGTAGAGTTGGAGTTCGTGATCAACTCGTTCACTGACGGACAAGGTGTTCTGCCGCATGGTGGTCCGCAGCTCCATGTCTTCATCAGCAAACAGCTCCTCCAAGGCATTCCTTGGTTTGTAAAGTGGAGTGGCTGTCTCCTCCTTTCCTTCTTCTTCTGACTCCTGTTGCTGCTGGTCTGTGTCTGTGTGGCCCTGCTCCTCTGTGTGGCCCTCCTCCTCTGCTACAGCTGCCTCCCTCAACCGGTCCCAGGAGGCATCACTCTCTATCTTCCCTTTGAACCTGGGGTCCATCGCTGTCGCCTCGAGTAGGAAGGCCTGGATGGTGTCTTCCTGGTAACGTCCAGAGGGATTCCCCAAAACCTTCTCTTTAATGCTTGACACAAACAGTGTGTCTTCCTCCTGCACTGTGAAATGGTCTTCAAGTTTCCTGAGGATCGGGAGGATTTGGCCACAGGTGGGAGTTTGTTCACTGGAGACGCACAGGGTGGATGTGTACATGACACGCATGAGTTGTACAAACTCCTCAGCCTTCTGGAAATCCTCATCTTTCAGCCGGCCCAATTTGTCCTTTTCCATCTGTTTCCTGAGTCGTGGGTCCATGGATGCAGCTTGGATTGCTGGGTATTGCTCCATGAATCTTTCTACCATAAGGAAGAGAGAATTCCACCTTGTTTTCACATCAAGGATCATTGTGTGTTGGGGAAGGTCTGAAACAAACAAAATGTTCATCACAGCACACTTGAATATATAATTAAATTAATTAAAATTTGATTGGGAATTTAAAAAAAATGCTTTAATAGGTTGAACTGGCTTCTTACCTAGGAGCTGCTGCTTTTCTTTCAGGACTGTTTTAGCCATGGATGACCTCTTCATCCAGACAACCACTGCCCTGATTCTTCCTGCCCACCTGTCAATGGCACTGATCTGATAGATTTTGTGCACTGCTATGTTCAGTGTGTGAGCAAAGCATCTGACTGATTAGTTGTTACCTAAAGCCCTTGGAATCCACTGTAGAGAAGGGGTGAAGGCCTTTGACAACAAACTGGGTCACAGCCCTGTGACACTCGTTCACCCTATCCTCCGTCATCCTTCCACTAGCTGCTAGCGTGAAGGGACTTTGGGCTTGGCTGGGACCGGTGGTGGTAGAGGGAGGAGTGGGGTGGGCTGGGACATGGTGGCTGCAGCCTCAGCCTGACAATCTACAAAAAGTTGTGAAATCTTTCAAATATTTGTAGCTAAACAATTAGCTAAGCAATTATGTTTTATTTATTAGTCTATTCGTAATAATTCGTTATTAGCCTAGCTAGCTCCGTATCTGTGGCTTATATATTTGTAGCTAAACAATTAGCCAAGCAATTATATTTTATTTATTGGCCTATTCGTAATAATTCGTAATTAGCCTAGCTAACTCCGTATCTATGGCTCATACGGCTTACCTGCAGTGGACGTGGATGGAACACTACGAGCAAAGCAGTGGAAAACTCCGCATTTCTGCAGATTAATACCATGTTTCGACAAAAGATGTTTCGACAGATTGCTTGTATTGCCACCCTTACTGGCAAATGATTTGTTGCACTTGTGGCAACGAGCGTTGTTGTCATCGACTTTTGAAAAATATACCCAAACTTTTGAACGTTTAGTTCTCTCCGCCATGATGAGCCCTTGAGCAGAGATGTCTGTGCGTGTGTGAGCGAGTGTGTGGGGCACAGCACAGCCCCGCCCCTCGCGCAGTAAGAGAGAGAGACAGAGAGATGGAGAAAACGGCAAACAAGATTATGTTCGCGACGTTTAAATTCCTCGAAAAACACAATTGCCACAAAATAAATCTCACTCCATGATTTCTCGAGTACCTACCGACTACCGATAGCAGAGCCGAAAATGTCGGATCTTAAAAATGCTCCGGTTTTTACTAATTTAGAACCAGTTCCCGTTTAGAACCGGGTTTCGGGGGCCTCCCTAATCACCATCTACAGTCAAACAACTCACATCCTTATACAGCATCACCATCTACATTCACACAGCTCACATCCTTATACAGCAACACCAGCTACATTCACACAGCTCACATCCTTATACAGCAACACCAGCTACATTCACACAACTCACATCCTTATACAGCATCACCATCTACATTCACACAGCTCACATCCTTATACAGCAACACCAGCTACATTCACACAGCTCACATCCTTATACAGCAACACCAGCTACATTCACACAACTCACATCCTTATACAGCATCACCATCTACATTCACACAGCTCACATCCTTATACAGCAACACCAGCTACATTCACACAACTCACATCCTTATACAGCATCACCATCTACATTCACACAGCTCACATCCTTATACAGCAACACCAGCTACATTCACACAGCTCACATCCTTATACAGCATCACAGCTACATTCACACAACTCACATCCTTATACAGCATCACATCTACATTCACACAGCTCACATCCTTATACAGCAACACCAGCTACATTCACACAGCTCACATCCTTATACAGCAACACCAGCTACATTCACACAACTCACATCCTTATACAGCATCACCATCTACATTCACACAGCTCACATCCTTATACAGCATCACAGCTACATTCACACAACTCACATCCTTATACAGCATCACATCTACATTCACACAGCTCACATCCTTACACAGGATGGAACTGGAAATCATGGACAGAAAGCCTGTCCGGTGGCATCAATGTCACATACTGACCAGATGCAATCTACTTATCCTTGAGTGCCTTACTGATTTTCATTTTCTGAACTTCGTTTTCAGACGTATCAACAGTCCAGCCCCAGAGTCTGTTTCCAGAAACATCTGAACACAAGACAGTAACACAGTAGCTAGGAGCATGGTGCACGGTACTGTAAAACACCACATTGTAGATCTAAACATGGATAATCAGCTTTCTGCATGAAAGGCTGTCAACTTTCGAAAACATTATCAACTGGAGTCAAATTTATTCCAGATATAAAATCTTTTACAACGTAGGCAGTAAAATAAAAATAAACAAAAAATAAATGAAAGAAGGAAAGTCAGTAGGAGCAAGATGGAATACCTATGCATGAATGAGATGGAGGACAGTGGAAGGGTGAGGATGCAAGGAGTGGAGGTGATGAAGGTGTATGAGTTTAAATACTTGGGGGTCAACTGTCCAAAGTAACGGGGAGTGCAGGAGAGAGGTGAAGAAGAGAGTGCAGGCAGGGTGGAGTGGGTGGAGAAGAGTGTCAGGAGTGATGTGTGACAGAAGGGTACCAGCAAGAGTTAAAGGGAAGGTTTACAAGATGGTAGTGAGACCAGCTATGTTGTATGGTTTGGAGACAGTGGCACTGATGAAGAGACAGGAGCTGGAGGTGGAGGTGGCAGAGATGAAGATGATAAGATTTTCACTGGGAGTGATGAAGAAGGACAGGATTAGGAACGAGTATATTAGAGGGACAGCTCAGGTTGGACGGTTTGGAGACAAAGCAAGAGAGACAAGATGGAGATGGTTTGGACATGTGTGGAGGAGAGATGCTGGGTATACTGGGAGAAGGATGCTGAATATGGAGCTGCCAGGGAAGAGGAGAAGAGGAAGGCCAAAGAGGAGGTTTATGGATGTGGTGAGGGAGGACATGCAGGTGGCTGGTGTGACAGAGGAAGATGCAGAGGACAGGAAGAGATGGAAACGGATGAGCCACTGTGGCGCCCCCTAATGGGAGCAGCCGAAAGTAGTAGTAGTAGTAGTAGTAGTAGTAGCAGTAGTAGTGGTAGTAGCAGTAGTAGTAGTAGTAGCAGTAGTAGTAATAGCAGTAGTAGTGGTAGTAGTACTAGTAGTATCAGTAGTAGTGGTAGTAGTAGTAGTAGTGCTAGTAGTAGCAGTAGTAGTGGTAGTAGTAGCTAAAATCTTTTACAACAAAGGCTAAGTGCTGGTGTGTGTGTGTGTGTGATGGTTTCTGTGCTGTTGATCCCTGTAGCGTACTCTTTGGGGTGAACTCTAGACGAGTGTGTGAATGGATGTGAGGGGAAAAGAGGAAGGATGTTGGATGACACCGTGTCCCTCCACAGCTGTCCAGATGCTCGGGGGGTCTCCCACCTTAAGGCAGGGAGCTCCGCTTCACTGGGTCCTAACTTTGGCGGTTGTATTGTGCAAGAATCATAGTCATATCATCCCCATCAGCAGCAGTGGATTTCACAGCCCATGCCCTGAGCAACCTCTGTGAAGCATGATATATAGCCGATCATAATTCAGGCGTGAGCTCCCGAGAGCCTCCGTCTCCAGCCAAGGAAACGCCAAGTCCTGCTTTGAGTCTAATTGGATGAAAGTGGGCGGCGGACCTCATGTGTTTTGCTGTGAGTGTCAGAGGTGCTGCATGCCATTCATCATAGAACAACGACCCATACCACACTGAAAAGAAAAATATCCAGGGAAAAAGGCCTAAAATCTGTATGAACACTAAATGGTATCCATCATCATCATCATCATCGCTTCTTTCACAAATGGTAGACAGCAGCACTGCTTCCTCTGATGAAAAGATGAAATCAAAAATACATTTAGAAAAATGTTGCCCATGTTAAATCTGCTGTGAAAGATGGAGGCTGGGCGTCCATGACATCCATATTTCACACGGTTTCTGAATCCCCGGGCAGTATTTCACCATGCAATAGAAAGTTTCTTCTCTTTGCGCTCATGGTGCAGAGTTCAGCCACTAAACCTCAGAGAAGGCAGAGAGGATTCATGCTGTCATTTAACTGTTTACATGGTCCTGCATAAGAGTTTTAATCATAGATGGGTGAATATCTTTTAGTTTTTTTTTTAATATTTGTACTGATTTTAGTTCTGCAGTTGAAGGTCTTTGAATGGTCCAAACAATTTGTGGATTTGTGCATCTGGTGACCTTTAACACATCCAGTTCCAAAAAGCCAAAGGAAAGTTGACAAAGACATCTGCACACACCAATAAATAAAAATACTGACCAAAAACTGTTCCATGCTTCCGCCTGCTAGACATGATTAGACAGACGTGTGTATGACTTTTCCTCCAGATGGAGTTGTGTGCCCACTGAGACAAACAGATTATTTGTGCTGAGAGTCTGCATGTGAAAAACCCAGCCACTGAGGACACACAAGCCAGTGCACTCTTATTGCTGGTCCCAAGCCTGGATAAATTTGGAGGGTTGCGTCAGGAAGGGCATTCAGCATAAAATCTTTGCCAAATCAAACATGTGGACCATAAATCAGATCTCCATATCAGATCGGTCGAGGCCCAGGTTACCGACTGCTAGCAGTACTGTAGGCCAGTAGGATGAAAGGACTCTGAGCCCTTTCTTGTTTACAATGGTGATGGGCAGGTTGACGGACAAAATCAGGCAGGAGTCTCCATGGACTATGATGTTTGCAGATGACATTGTTATCTGTAGTGAGAGCAGGGTGCAGGTGGAGGAGAGCCTGGAGAGGTGGAGGTATGCACTGGAGAGAAGAGGAATGAAAGTCAGTAGAAGCACGATGGAATATATGTGCGTGAATAAGAGGGAGGCCAGTGTAATGGTCAGGATGCAAGGAGTGGAGGTGACGAAGGTGTATGAGTTTAAATACTTGAGGTCAACTGTCCAAAGTAACAGGGAGTGCAGAAGAGAGGTGAAGAAGAGAGTGCAGGCAGGGTGGAGTGGGTGGAGAAGAGTGTCAGGAGTGATGTGTGACAGAAGGGTACCAGCAAGAGTTAAAGGGAAGGTTTACAAGATGGTAGTGAGACCAGCTATGTTGTATGGTTTAGAGACAGTGGCACTGATGAAAAGACAGGAGGTGGAGCTGGAGGTGGCAGAGATGAAGATGATAAGATTTTCACTGGGAGTGATGAAGAAGGACAGGATTAGGAACAAGTATATTAGAGGGACAGCTCAGGTTGGACGGTTTGGAGACAAAGCAAGGGAGGCAAGATTGAGATGGTTTGGACATGTGTGGAGGAGAGATGCTGGGTATACTGGGAGAAGGATGCTGAATATGGAGCTGCCAGGGAAGAGGAGAAGAGGAAGGCCAAAGAGGAGGTTTATGGATGTGGTGAGGGAGGACATGCAGGTGGCTGGTGTGACAGAGGAAGATGCAGAGGACAGGAAGAAATGGAAACGGATGATCCGCTGTGGCGCCCCCTAACGGGATCAGCCCAAGGTAGCAGTACTAGTAGTAGCAGTAGTAGTAGTAGTATTTGTAATTTTGCATGTGAAAAATCCTTTTAATAACTCGCTTTGCTTTTCACCACTTTACATTTGTTTTCTTTCTGCAGTCGGTACTTCGTTTCTTACTGTTTCGCTCTGGTTTCATTTTAATTCTATCGGCCTTGTTGGTTGGTTGTGGTGTTGTATGCACCACTGCACCACACATTGTGACGTGTGAATCGTTTTATTCCGGGTGATTTGTTGTTTTATTCGGTACAGATTATGATTGTGAGCATCTGCAGCTCAAATGAAAGGATTGTTGACTGACTGACAGCAGGCCAGAGCAGGAAGTGAAGGCGTCTGTTAATAGATTGTGTTCCTCCCATTTAGGAGGGATTTCTCTGAAGGCTTGAAGCATCTCTGATAATGGGTTTGGATCCCTTATGTATAAAAAAACCCCTTTCTTTCAGCCAGAGTGTGACTCTACATGTGAACATATGTATCATTCTGTTTGGCAGAATTCTAGAATCCATCCATTATCCAAACTGCTTATCCTAAATAGAGTCACATTTTAGAATTCTATTCTATTTTATTTCTATTATTATCATTATTATTATTCTATGTTATTATTATTATTATTATTCTATGTTATTATCATTATTATTATTATATTATAGATAATCTAGAATCCAAAGCTCTTATTGAATGTACACACACTGATACATGCACACACAGGGTTACTATCTTCTTATAATCACAAAGTGATGTTGCTTAGTTTATCTGATTTATTTTATTCTGTTTTCTGTTCAGCTATTATATTCTTGTTTGTTGGATGGAACTGAACTCTTTATTTTTGCTATCTTCTGTCTTGCTCAGGTGAATTGTCGTTTCATCTCACCCATGTTTGTTTTGGTTCACTTTTCTACTGTGTTGTATAAAATGCAAATAAAAAAAAACCCTTCGTCTGTCAGAGGCCCCATGAAATCAGCGTAAAAGAAAGGTGAAGTGAAGATGTGACTGGCTCTGTCTTTCTGGCAACTCCATGAGCTTACATCTGCTTGTCCCTGATGCAGGAAGGACCTGTTGGGTCATTCTGGTATTCATGTTTCTCAGGTGAAGACGATGTTTAGAAAAGCTCCATTGAGACCCATCGTTAGCTTTCACTGAATGAGCTCAAAGCCAAAATGTTCTTTCTGTCATCTGAGTTCAGAAAACATCTCTTGATGAATCTAATGATCATCAAGGAACTGGCATGTAAAAGGATCAGGAGCCGGATGTCTCGCCCTACATCTACAACAGTCTGCTGTAATGAACAGGCTGACCTATTTTCATATATTCATAGTGTCCTGAAGATGATATGGATGTGTGCGTGTGTGTTTTGTAGAAGCGTGGTATGACTTAAATTGGGCCAGGTGTTCAATACTGTGTTCACATGTATTCAACTGAATGAATAAATTGTATTCAACTTTCTTGAGATCATGCTAAACGTTAACATGGCTCCCCCATAATAAATCCGTCTGTTTTCAACTAAATTATTTCACAATAAATATCAAATATCCATCCCTGAATGTGACGTCTCCCATTTGAACCATCAGATCAGTGACGCTGTCACGAAGAGGAACTGCGAGATTTGAATCGAAGATGAAGTTGGTCGGAGGAAAAAGGCTGATGGAGAACATGTCGAGAAGACTGGCAAAACTAAAAGCCTTTCTACAAGCACCTTAAAGTTCTCTGCAACAACATAAGACACATCCAGGACGCTGCCGAGATCAGTTTGTCCAACCAAACTGAACATTTGTACAAAAAGCTATGAAACAAATCCAGAGAAGAGAAAAAGACAATGACTACAACCCGAACAGTTTTAGGGTTCATCGGCAAAATTCATCGATTCAGTCTCTTCAGGAGAGCGCCCAGAAAAATAGCCACTTCAGAGAAAGACCAACAGGAATTCACAACTGGAGTTTGCTAGACTGTAGAAACTGATCTAAACTACAAATGACTCTAGTTCCTCGGGAACTGCTGATTCAGTTCTACAGTGCAATAATCCAGTCTGTCCTCTGCCCATCCATCACTGTCTGGTTTGGATCGGCCACCAAATAGGACAGGGACAGACTACAACAGACAGTTAAGTCTGCAGAGAAAATCACTGGTGCCAACCTGCCCTCCATTCAGGACTTATACACCTCCAGACTCAGGAAACAACCTGCCCTCCATTCAGGACTTATACACCTCCAGACTCAGGAAACAACCTGCCCTCCATTCAGGACTTATACACCTCCAGAGTCAGGAAACGGGCAGGCAGCATCACTGCAGACCCATCACACCCTGGTCACAACCTGTTCCAACTCCTCCCCTCTGGTAGGCGCTACAGAGCACTGTACCCCAAAACAAGCAGATATAAAAGCAGTTTCTTACCGCGGGCTGTCATTCAAATGAACACTTAACACTGTCAATAAATCCACCATGTTGTATATACTGTACTGTACATTGTACGTATACTGGTACGTTGTGTCATGTACATCTACCTCAGGCATGTATGTAAGTATGTAAGTAACCTGATAAGACCTATTTCATCCATCCATCCAGCCATCCTTTATCCAAACCACTTATCCTGCTCTCAGGGTCGCAGGGATGCTGGAGCCTATCCCAGCAGTCATTGGGCAGCAGGTGGGGAGACACCCTGGACAGGCCACCAGGCCATCACAGGACCGACACACACACACAAATTCACACCTAGGGACAATTTAGTAAGGCCAATTCACCTGACCTACATGTCTTTGGGCTGTGGAAGGAAACTTGAGCCCCCGGAGGAAACCCACACAGACACGGGGAGAACATGCAAACTCCACACAGAGGACGACCCAGGACGACCCCCAAGGTTGGACTACCCCGGGGCTCGAACCCAGGACCTTCTTACTGTGAGGCAACCGCGCTAACCACTGCACCACCGTGCCGCCACATCTATTTCAGCATCTCTGATATATTCTCTGCACCATTTCACTTTATCACCTCTTATTTCACATGTATAAGTCAAATCTTGTGTATATATGTGAAGATTGTTGTGTTGTAGTGTTGTTATTTTATGCTAAGTACACCGAGAGAGCCATGAACCCAGAGTCACATTCAATCTGTGTGAAAACCCACATGGCCAATAAACAAGATTCTGGTTCTGATTCTGATCTTTGTGACAAAATTGGACATACTGCTATCGAGGAAAAGAAGGATGGAGCCTAATACAGATAAATATTTCAGCAGAACTTGTCTCGGTCAGTTACAGAGCTGCGATTTCAGGGTGAGGATTCATTTTCCAACAGGACAATGACACAAAACACCAAAAACTACTAATGGACTACTAACGGCTTCAAATATTCTGCAATTGTCCAGCCAAGCTCAGACTTAAAGGTACAATCCTTCATTCCAACGTGAACCAAAGCCAATGTGTCACCCCACTACCAAACTACAAACCACAGCACAGGAAGCTGCTGTCACTCCCATGTTGATTGACATGTCTCTTAATACAAGGACTAACAGTAAACAACTAAATCGGAGTTTCTAATCTTTTCTGATGCTGTAAAAGCTTTGCTCACATCTCTAATGGTTGTAAAGATTGGAGGAAAACAGACCCACATCTTTCTTCTATTACCACTGGCTGAGAAAGACACGAGATGATTATTTTACATCTAGAACTCATTACTTGAATTATATATGTAAATAAAGCTCCATTTGATATGGTCACATAAATCACAGATTGAGCCTTAAAAATTAAGATTTGCCACAAATACTGCTTAGCGGCAGGCATGGGCGCAAGTCCATGAATACTGGGATGGCATCCAACGCTTTACCTGTGCCCCGTCCATAGGGTTAGTGTTGTGTCAGGAAGGGCATCCCACATAAAATTTTGCTAAATCAGCATGCAGATTGACAAGACCATACCGGATTAGTCGAGGCTCCATACCGGATCAGTCAAGGCTCCATACCGGATCAGCCAAGGCCCAGATTAAGTGGCCAACACTGGTGCTGTGTCCTCGCAGGGTACCGTTGGAAACTGCAAAGTCCGCTGAGGCGACCCTTGAGAAACAGGGAATAAGCCAAAAGAAGATGATTGTTTTTTAAATCGCCACACCTCTAAATAAAACTTCAGCCATTTTGAAACGCTATTTTCCTGGTCAAGACATTGCTGAGAGGAGTTTATTTTGGATGCTCCCTGGCACCAGTAGATACACACCGATCTCCTACTAAGTGCAAATGTCTGTGGGCAAAATCTCTCCATCTGGCTGGGGCCTGTTAGCCAGAATGTCCCTGACCCACCCTGCCTCAACCATAAAACCAAGAGACAGAGACAGGACAAGGCTCACCTCTTCTCCAGCACCTCCAATCTGTGTCCTCCTCTACCTTTGGCTATTTTACCATCTCACAGGCAACATATGTGCGTCTGAATAGCATATGTCTATGGGCTCACAGCCAGAAGTGGTTGTTAAAGCTGCAGGGGAAGAAGAGCTTTAACTGATTCAAAATGTCTCCTTAAAACAGTCTGAATATAGATGTTTTTCATATAAGAGGTCTAGATTGATAAATTAGAGCGGTTTAACAAGAACACATAGAGTCATAGATGGGAACCACATCTGTTGTATGTCTTTGTTGTGACACAACAACATGGGATCATTGCTTTTAGTTTGTAATTGGAGGTAGGTCTGGTACTGACTGCACATTTTCAACTGAGTATCGAACGTTACATTTCTTTACATCATATCCTGACTGGACATTTAACATGGACATGGTAAATAGATGCTTTAGCAGCTGTTCAACAGAGCTAAAGTTAGCTCATCTGAATCTTGTTTTTCGCTAACAAACCAGAAAAGAAGCTGACACATCAGAAACACGTCAACACTTCCGGTGTGGAAGGATGGCGGCGCAGATTCGCATTTGCGGCGGCCTCACCCAGTGCCAATTATGCAGTGTCTCTGTGCACATCTACATCTGCATCTAAGTTTGTGGCATCGTATGAAGTTTTTATTTTGATTATTGATTTTGCTTGGCTAGGAGAGCTGGCGCCGGATCGGCTGAGACAGCTTGGTGTTCTGTGTCCTGTGGGCTCGAGGAGGAGGCAAGCGGTGCAGGCTAAGCTAACTGCTGAGTGTAGGGGAGGTGTGTCGAAGGTGTCTGGCTGAAGAGGTAGTGTTGGATTGGCTGAGGGAGCCTGGTGTGCTACATCCGATTGGCCCAAGTACCACGGCCCTGCCCGGACCTGCGCCAGAAGAGGAAACACCGAGGGTGGTCTGACAGGATGCGGAAGTGGGGTAGGCTAAGCCAACTGCTAGCTAGACCGGCAGTTCCGACAGTCACCCTGGCTGGCGTTTGTTTTCTGGACGGTGGAGCTTTTGGACTGTGTTGTACTGGGTGGACTGTGTTGCACTGGGTGGACTGTGTTGTACTGGGTGGAGTGTGTTGCACTAGGTAGACTGTGTTGCACTGGGTGGACTGTGTTGTACTGGGTGGACTGTGTTGTACTGGGTGGAATGTGTTGCACTGGGTAGACTGTGTTGCACTGGGTGGACTGTGTTGTACTGGGTGGACTGTGTTGCACTGGGTGGACTGTGTTGTACTGGGTGGACTGTGTTGCACTGGGTGGACTGTGTTGCACTGGGTGGAATGTGTTGCACTGGGTAGACTGTGTTGCACTGGGTGGACTGTGTTGTACTGGGTGGACTGTGTTGCACTGGGTGGACTGTGTTGTACTGGGTGGACTGTGTTGTACAGGGAGGACTGTGTTGCACTGGGTGGACTGTGTTGTACTGGGTGGACTGTGTTGTTGGCTGTTTTTTTTTCTCTGATTTTTATGTTTTTGGTTGTGCTGTTTTTAGAGGAATTGGATATGTGTTTTTGTCTTTTGTGTTGCACTGTTGTGGGCTGGGGGAAAGGGAATTTCGTTTCTTTTGTGTACGTACTAGTACATAAGATGAAATGACAGATAAATGTTCCTGATTCCTGACTGAAAGCTTTTATCTAAAGATTAATTTGTTTGAACATGTTAAAGGTCTTACTTTAATCTCTGTCGATGGTGTTTCTGTGAAATCCTACCTGAGTGAAACCACATGTGCAATACCAAACGACAGAATACAAGCGAGAGACTAAAGGAGAATATGGGGGGGGCAGAAAAATGAATTTTGCCAATTTCCTTACCAATGAGTATTATAATATTAACTAAAAAAACCAAATTATTTAATATCTTACAACAACATATAATTTTAGATTCACTGACAAGCATTTTTGGAGGGATTGGAATCCCCCCTGAATTTACCCAGATGGTACAGCGAAAAATTAGATCATGAAATAAACCAGGTTCACAAAGCACTTGACCTCTAAAAAGTCCAGAAAGATTTGCTATCATGTTGTTTATATGGAAGCACAAACGAAATAATGGGTTTCTCACAGATTAGATACAGTCACTGAGTGTTAACTTCCCAGAACAAAACACCAGGACACTTCCAACCCACACACTTTTAACAACGTGTGTGTTAGAAAATGGAATTAGAGCAAGTGTTTTCTTTCACTTTTTTATTAATACTCGCTGGAGAGGGGCGTTAAAGTCAAAGGTTAATGAAAGTGCAGTCGGAGTTGTTGCATCTACCAACTGAAATTGGGTTTCCACTCCCAAGTTATTCCGTCTTTCACTGCAATCCAATCAAAACTTCAAAATCGGGACTTTTGAAGATCACAGTGGGGGAGGGCAAGCCTCCAGGCTAACATGATTCATCATCTGGGTCTGAGCTTCTCATTCTGGCAGCTGGACACTCCACGCAGGTACAAAATATCTAAAGAAAGGCATCTTAATGCTTGTTAAAACTAGAATTTACCGTCAAAATAAAACCAATAGCCAGAGGGGCTGTTCAGAGCAGATATGCAGGTTACTGCACTGGCCATGTGACCCCATCTGAAATCTAAAATCTACAAATTATGAAGTAAATTCTGCACATGATGGTATGAGGCATCAGGCACATTAAGTGATTTGCTACAAATCTGAATGTCCTGTAGCAAATGTCCTACACCAGAGTGTCACATGCCGAATTTACATTTCAAGGGAAGTCTAGTTCCACATGCCATTTGAGGTTGTATGTGTAAATATACATATAGCAATGTTACGTTTCACGGGATAGTCATGGAATTTCTCAGTTTGCTGCAAATGTAACACACTTTAAATGAATAAATAACATACTTTAAATTCTTTATTTTTCTATATGTCGCAGGGCTTTTCTGTAACCCTTAACACACCATTTGTGAAACCGGTCTCAACTAGGCAGCAAGCTGCCGTCTACAAGAAATGTTGGGTCAGCTGTCGTAATTTCCTGCTTTCATTTTTATGTTTATCATCATCTATGGTCTCCCTAACTGCAGCCCTTTCTTTAAAGGCTGTTTACATGTGAATTTAGGAAAACTTTGGGCATTCATGGTGGACAGTGGGCCTTGATTAGTTTGAAGAGTGTTAAAGTCCCCCAAGTTTGAATTTTGGTTTGAACGGTTAGGTTGGAGAGGGTTGCAGATATACTTGTCTTTTTTTAAGTAAAGGATAATTCACTCATTATTTCATTCATTCATTCGTCACCAGCCGCTTCTCTGGGGTCGGGTCACGGTGGCAGCAAGCTAAGCAGGGCACTCTAAATGTCCTTCTCCCCAGCAACGCCCTCCAGCTCCTCCTGGGGGATCCCAGGCCAGATTGGACATGTAGTCCCTCCAGTGAGTTCTGGGTCTACCTCGGGGTCTCCTCCCAGTTCGCCATGCCCGAACCACCTCAATTGGTTCCTTTCGATGCGAAGGAGCCCAGACACCCTACGGAGGAAACTCATTTCAGCCACTTGTATCCACAATCTCACCCTTTTGGTCACTACCCAAAGCTCATGACCATAGGTGAGGGTTGGAACGAAGACTGACTGGTAAATTGAGAGCTTTGCCTTCCGGCTCAGCTCCCTCTTCATCACAATGGTCCAGTACAACGTCCGCATTACTGCTGATGCTGCACCAAGCCACCTGTCAATCTCAAGTTAAGGAGTTCAAGTATCTCGGGATCTTGTTCACGATTGAGTGTAGGATGGAGTGGGAGATTGACAGGCAGAGCATCATTATTTCAATCATAGAAAATTATATCTTATAAGCCATTATTTTTCAATAAGAGAACACCTCAGAATGCATTATCCTGCTTATATTGCTTTGATTTATGAAATATTTCCATAAATTGACAGAAAATAATCATTTGAAATCATTTTTATGAGACTTCTTCTTCTTCTTTGCCAACATTAGCCTAGAAAGGCTTCATGAAGCCCATTAAGTGGACAGGAACAGTGATGAGACCGCAGCTGGACAACAGTCTGCTTGTCAGAAATTACATGAAATGAAACCTTCATTGCCACTAGGGGGATTTGCTTTGCACAAAGAGCATAAAAGAATATCAAAAAACATCGACAGCCATACATGGCAACACATAATATAACATAAAGCAGAAGCATTTACAACATCATAAAAAGCATCACCAAAAACCACTGACCTCAGAATGATTTATTTGAGCAATCAGAATCGAGTATTCAGGAATAAAGAATCAGGAACACTATTTGTCACTTCACCTCATGTACTTGCGCACATGAAATGAAATGAAATGAAATGCTGTTTCTCCCAGTCCACAGCAATACAACACACAGACCAAAACACATTCAAGAACTACAAGTACACACATATTCAAACTAACACATATATCCAAGTTAAAATAAAAATCACTGTCCAAGGGAACCAACACTAGCCAGGATGACTGTCGGAACCGCCGGTCTGCATGGGCTAGCAGTTAGCCTAGCCTGCCCCGATTACGCATCCTGTCAGACCGCCCTCCACGTTTCCTCCTTGGGCGCAGCTCCAGGCAGGGGCCATGGTCCCTGTGGCAACCGGACAAAGCAGACTAAGCCCTCCCAGCCGATCCAGCGCCAGCTCTCCCAGCCAGACACCCTTGACAAACCTCCCTGTACTCCACACGACAACATCAAAAACACCACAGTCAATGCCAGGTGAGGCTGCCACCAGACCGCCAATAATACCGCCTCGGTATTATTGGAACTGCCGGTCTGCATGGGCTAACAGTTAGCTTAGCCTGCCCCGCTTCTGCATCCTGTCAGACCGCCCTCGGTGTTACCTCCTCAGTTGCAGCGCCGGGCAAGGCTACAGTCCCTGGATCCACAGCGCAGCAGACCAAGCTCTTGCGGTCGATCCAGCGCCAGCTCTCCCAGTCAACAAACGAAGACAAAAACTTACATGCAGACGTGGACAAAAACACTGCATGGACCGTACTGGCTGAGGCTGCTGCAAATGTGAATTCACACCGCCATTTTCCCACACCGGAAGCAGAATGGGAAGATATTCAACATAGCCACATGATACAAGTTCTATAATTGGATGTAAATGTCACTATTTAGTTGTCTCTTTGTTTTAGGAACTGACTGAATGTGTTGCAAGACAGAAGGGGAACAAGTCAACTGAATATGAAGTGGCTAAGGTTGGAGGATTTGTAGTCCCAGAACTTTGGTTCAAGACCTCATGGATGTCATTTGGGCCTTAATGTTGGAGCACAAGACATTTACTGGCAGCAGTGATTTTCCTCTCGCTATCCTTTCTCTCTTCAGCTCAGCACAACCCAACAAAAAGTGTTGTGCATGTGCAAGATAAAAACATTAAATATTTCAGCCTGATTTGGAGGAAGGAAAAGTCCTTAAACCCCTTCAGACTGAGCAAGAAACTGGCTCTTATCACGTTCTTGCCGTGAGAACTTTAAGTTGCTCTTTTAAAGATGGAGCACTCCAGAGAAGAGGAGTAATCCTCTTTTTAAATTTCCCTGACTGATAAAAAAAATCCGTGATGGCCATCAAACCCAATTTTAACTTCTAAAGGGCCGCAGATTACAGGCAGGTTTCTCAGCCACTTATCTTTGTCAAATGCCACCTTCGATTGTCGTTAGCCGCACTTCTCTCTCACAGGACAGTAACTTGTTGGTAAGGAAAACTCGAGTCGTGTTTCACACCGGTTATCCAAACACTTGCTGGACGATGGCAAAAGGTCAAATTAAAAGCAGATCGTGTCACATGTTGTGGTAATCTGGATCTAGTTTAGAACAAGTGCAGGTGCAATGTGTTGAGTGACACTATTTATTAATTAAACATTTCAGATTATCATTTGGGAAACTACATTAAGTCTTACCCACACTGCAGAAAGACCGGCTCATTTAGGAATTTTATCTTGTTTTGCATCTCAAAATTTTTCTTAAGATATTGCTAGTAAAATGTTCTTACCCCATGCGATGGCACCAGTAGCCACACACTGAACCACAGAACATGGTGTTCCTAGGGGTTGCTACTTCTCCTTGATCGCCACCTTGCCGTGGTGGAGAAGCTTGCATGTACTAATGATCCCAAGAGCTATGCCGTCCAGAGCTTGGCTCCTGGTGGGGTAACCCAAGGTGGATAGGTCAAGGGGGAGGTTCCAGACGAAACAAGATCCAAAAAAGACCTCAATGGCGTAACTGGCAGAAGACAATGCCAGTGAAGGCGGCTGAAGGCTGCAGCAGAGGGTGGTCCCCAATCATCTTGGTTCTCCATGCCATTAGACTCTGGCCACCCCCTGCCAAGGACTGTGTGGTGGCTGTGGGTGCATCAGCCACTCCAACTAAAAATCTGTCACACGCAGACATCCTCCCGCAAAGATGCTCACAAGGACCTAGAAGGAGGACGGACAGTCATACTCGACCCCAAGTGACCACTGATGATGATGATGACGATGAGGGGTTGCTGATGGGAGTTGTCTGGCTGGCCAACAAAAGAAGTTCCAGCTGCATCAGACCTGTTTAAATGGTGCTGAATTGAATTGTGTCATGTTCTTCCTGCATCATGGGGCGGGGGCAGTATTTTCTAGTTCGATTTTTGTTATTATTTATTCAACAACAGAAGTTTTTGATATTGTTGTTTTGTTATTTGTCCTTAGTTGATATTAGGTAGCGCCACATGTTTTGTGGTTATTGTAGTTGTTTAAATGGTTACGTCTTAGTCTATCGCCGTGTGTGGCCTGATCAGCCATTATATATATATATATATATATATATATATATATATATATATATATATATATATATATATATATACACTACCGTTCAAAAGTTTGGGATCACCCAAACAATTTTGTGTTTTCCATGAAAAGTCACACTTATTCACCACCATATGTTGTGAAATGAATAGAAAATAGAGTCAAGACATTGACAAGGTTAGAAATAATGATTTGTATTTGAAATAAGATTTTTTTTACATCAAACTTTGCTTTCGTCAAAGAATCCTCCATTTGCAGCAATTACAGCATTGCAGACCTTTGGCATTCTAGCTGTTAATTTGTTGAGGTAATCTGGAGAAATTGCACCCCACGCTTCCAGAAGCAGCTCCCACAAGTTGGATTGGTTGGATGGGCACTTCTTGCGTACCATACGGTCAAGCTGCTCCCACAACAGCTCAATGGGGTTCAGATCTGGTGACTGCGCTGGCCACTCCATTACCGATAGAATACCAGCTGCCTGCTTCTGCTCTAAATAGTTCTTGCACAATTTGGAGGTGTGTTTAGGGTCATTGTCCTGTTGTAGGATGAAATTGGCTCCAATCAAGCGCTGTCCACTGGGTATGGCATGGCGTTGCAAAATGGAGTGATAGCCTTCCTTATTCAGAATCCCTTTTACCCTGTACAAATCTCCCACCTTACCAGCACCAAAGCAACCCCAGACCATCACATTACCTCCACCATGCTTAACAGATGGCGTCAGGCATTCTTCCAGCATCTTTTCATTTGTTCTGCGTCTCACAAACGTTCTTCTTTGTGATCCAAACACCTCAAACTTGGATTCATCCGTCCACAACACTTTTTTCCAGTCTTCCTCTGTCCAATGTCTGTGTTCTTTTGCCCATCTTAATCTTTTTCTTTTATTGGTCAGTCTCAGATATGGCTTTTTCTTTGCCACTCTGCCCTGAAGCCCAGAATCCCGCAGCCGCCTCTTCACTGTAGATGTTGACACTGGTGTTTTGCGGGTACTATTTAATGAAGAGGCCAGTTGGGGACCTGTGAGGCGTCTGTTTCTCAAACTAGAGACTCTAATGTACTTATCTTCTTGCTCAGTTGTGCAACGCGGCCTCCCACCTCTTTTTCTACTCTGGTTAGAGCCTGTTTGTGCTGTCCTCTGAAGGGAGTAGTACACACCGGTGTAGGAAATCTTCAATTTCTTAGCAATTTCTCGCATGGAATAGCCTTCATTTCTAAGAACAAGAATAGACTGTCGAGTTTCAGATGAAAGTTCTCTTTTTCTGGCCATTTTGAGCGTTTAATTGACCCCACAAATGTGATGCTCCAGAAACTCAATCTGCTCAAAGGAAGGTCAGTTTTGTAGCTTCTGTAACGAGCTAAACTGTTTTCAGATGTGTGAACATGATTGCACAAGGGTTTTCTAATCATCAATTAGCCTTCTGAGCCAATGAGCAAACACATTGTACCATTAGAACACTGGAGTGATAGTTGCTTGAAATGGGCCTCTATACACCTATGTAGATATTGCACCAAAAACCAGACATTTGCAGCTAGAATAGTCATTTACCACATTAGCAATGTATAGAGTGTATTTCTTTAAAGTTAAGACTAGTTTAAAGTTATCTTCATTGAAAAGTACAGTGCTTTTCCTTCAAAAATATGGACATTTCAATGTGATCCCAAACTTTTGAACGGTAGTGTATATATATATATTTCCCCAATGCCTCAGTTTGGGAGGTCAGTTTGTGCTTTTCAGTTCTCTTCTGTTAGTGCTTTAGTTTAGTTCTGTTATTTTGACCTCTTTTATGGGCCCAGAATTATTGTCAGAAGTATTTTTGTTACTTGATTTGTTTTTTGTAAATTAGGCTCCAACATCCCATGACCACAATTGGGATAAGCAGCTTGGATAATGGATGGATGAAAAAAAACAAAACAAAACATTTTTCAAAAAAATTACCCAAGTGTGTCTGGTCTACCAGCCCGGTCCGTGACATTTGGTTGCAGTGGTGGGATCAACTAGTAGAGAGCACAGGCAATTTTTCTTTCTTTTTACTCATGTGGTTTTTTTTTTCCCTTCTTCATCACCCCCAACCCCAGCCTATGAACAATGCAGCGTGGAGGATGTGTGGTAGCGGTTTGGGAACAACAGACTGGGCAACAGGAGCAAGCCAATTGCACAGGCACTGGAGCCTCTGGAGGGGGGTCACAGGCACTGAGGATGAAGACATCAGAGAACCAACACTGGCAGACCTGGCTGGCATTCTTTATGCCCACAAGAGGCCTGGAACGCTCGCCTGAAGGAGGAGTCTACATGCCAGGAGCAGCATTTTAAGACCCTCCTACATCATCAGTTCCAACTGCTGCAGCTGGAGGTGTAGGCTCGCACTTCTCCAGCCCCAGAACTCACTTCAACTCACTTCAACATCTTAAGCTTGGAACACTTGGCTCAGATGACTCAGATGAAACAGGTTCACAGGTCCAAGCAGCACGGTCACCAGAGGGCCCTCTAGCCATTGCCTTATCAGATCAGTTTCAGTTCTCCCAAGAGCCCAGATTAGAAAAGCTGGCAGAAAGTGATGACATTGAACAATTTCTTGTAACTTTTGGAAGGGTGGCAGCAGCATGTAGGTGGCCTAAATCTGACTGGGGTTTTCCCCTTATTCCATTGCTTACTGGTAAGGCTAGAAGTGGCTATGTGCATATGGATGTGGATGATGCTCATGATTATGAGGGTGTTAAAGAGGCCATTCTCAAAAAATATGACATTAACCCAGAAACCTACATGCAGAGATTCTGCTCCACAGATATTGAACCGGGTGAAACTCCAAAAGAGCTGTATGTGAGACTGAAGGAGCTGTATGGGAAGTGGATCCAACCAAAAGGCAAAACTGTTAAGGATGTTGCTGAAATTATTATCTTGGAGCAGTATTTGTTAATACCATCCCCTGAACTTCGGGTATGGGTCAGGGAACATGAACCCTCATCAGCTTCAAAGACTGCTTCGCTGGCTGATGGGTTTGTGGCTGCTCGGAGAAAAGGCCAACCATGGAGCTACACCACCTGGAAGGCTGCAAAAGACACCTGCAGGCTTACATTATCTCAATAGCACCAGAGGACAACACCAGGTGTGGGTAAGGCTCCCATGAGGGAGAACCAGCCAGCAGATACACCAAAAAAGCAGTATAGCAAAGTGCCCATTAGTTATCTATGTGGACAGGAAGGTCACACAAAACCAATGTACCCAAAAAACCCACCTAAGCTCACCCAAATGTGTGTTGTGCCTCGTCAAAATGACCTTAAATCTAATAATGATCAATCCATGAAGTTGACAACTTTCAAAATTATTGGGAAAGCTCTGAAGGCCCTAATCGACACTGGCAGTGATCAGACCCCGGTGCACAGGCAGTTTGTATCATCTGGTAAAGCACCAAGCTCCACTCCAGCCTCTCCACATTGTTAGTACCCCCTTTTGAGCATCTAGGTATGGGTATTGTTGGTCCAGCTGAAAGTAACAAAGCTGAAAACCGTTGCATGTTGGTAATCACAGACTACACTACTAAATATCCATAAGTGTTTCCCATAAAATCTTTCACAGCCATATCGACAGTTCAGGAGGTGTAACAGTTAACAGAAAACTTGGGAAAAAAACTTCTGAAGTTCTGTTCATGATACTGTTATCCATCTATTACATTTCATTCCTTTGGATGCATCGTCGATATGGCAGTTTGTTAACACAAATCTTAAGTTATGTTTTTTGGTCGTATTAGTTGGTTTTATGCAAGATTTCATATTTTAATGTGTGGGTCCTTATTACATGTGTTGTTAGTCGCACGTGCTAGCTCTTCGTAAATTAAGTTGGATGTGATAATCCACTGTCATCAGTTTAGCTAAAATACATATCTTAGTTTGTCAGTGTTAAAGTTAATTCATTCATTCAAGATCAGCTGCTTCTCTGGGGTCGGGCCGCAGTGGCAGCAAGCTAAGTACGGCATTCCAGACGTCCCTCTCCCCAACAACACCCTCCAGCTACTCCTGGGGGATTCCCAAGGCACTCCCAGGCCAGATTGGACATGGGTCTACCCCGGGGTCTTCTCCCAGTTGGGCATGCCCGGAAAACCTCCAAAGGAAGGCGCCCAGAAGACATCCTAATCAGATGCCTGAACCACCTCAACTGGCTCCTTTCAAAACGAAGGAGCAGCAGCTCTACTCCGAGCTCCTGAACCTCCAACTTGAACCCATCCGTCATTCCTACCACACACCTCACCACTGTCACACTGCCCTCGTTCATATCCTGCACCACTCTTAAATACCTCTCACCCACTCCTGACTCCCTCATACAATACCACAGCCTTTCTCTTGGGACGCAAACCTCGCATCTGTAGTGCTCTTTGGTGGCATTGTCTTCAGTCCACGTACTTCACATATAGGGGGCAGTACTATAGGCAGAGGCATGGGTGTGCTATGGGTTCCCCAGTCTCACCTGTAGTAGCCAACTTGTATATGGAGGAAGTGGAAAAGAGGCTCTGATATCCTATCCAGGGACACCACCTAGCCATTGGTTCAGATGTGTGGACGACACCTGGGTTAAAATTAAATCTCAGGACGTAGCACATTTCACCACCACATGAACTCTGTGGACACCACATCAAGTTCACCAGGGAGGATGTGGAACATGCCAGGGTGACCTTCTTACACTGTGAAACTGCAGTTGGTGATGAGGGACATTTGATTGTTGATGTTTAGCGTAAACCAACACATACTGATCAGTACTTAAGGTTTGACTCTCATCATCCACTGGAGCACAAACTAGGAGTCATCAGGATGCTGGACCACCGAGCTGACAACGTCCCCACCAACACAGTGGCCGGGGAAGGGGAGAAATCCCACATTAAACAGGTCCTGGTTAAGTGTGGTTATCCTAACTGGGTGTTTGTCAAAGCCAGGAAGACGCCCAAACAGTGCACCAGCCGATGGAAGAGGAGAAGGACAACAGCTGTCTAAGTGTAAACCAGTGGTGATTCCATATGTGGCGGGAGTGTCAGAACAGTTGAGATACAAATTTTCCAAGCACCGCATCTCAGTTGCTTTCAAATCCCAAAACACTCCCCCCCTTTTTTTTTTACTAATTTATTAATCCCCATGGGGAAATTCTTCCGCTGCATTTAACCCATCCTATACTAGGAGTAGTGGGCAGCCGCTGTGCAGCACCCGGGGACCAGCTCCTGTTTGTCTTACCATGCCTCGGTGAGGAGCACAGACAGGAGTATTAACTCTAACATGCATGTCTTTCTGATGGTGGGGGAAACTGGAGCACCCGGAGAAAACCCACCGCAGACATGGAGAGAACATGCAAACTCCACACAGAGGATGACCTGGGATGACCCCCAAGGGTGGACAACCGAAATTGCACTGTGCCAGAAATTGATCCACCCCGAGGATGGGGTCCCCCGACACAGAGTAATATAGTATATGCTGTTAAATGCCAGGAGGATTGCCGTAACTTGTACATTGGGGAAACCAAATATACGCTGACCAAGAGGATGGCACAACACAGGAGAGCTATTTCATCAGGCCAAGACTCTGCAGTCTGCCCCCCATCTACAGATACTAAGTGGCCACTCTTTCAAGTATGAGGATGCGCACATTCTTGAAAGGGAAGAATAGTGATTTGAACAGGGAGTCAATGATTCCATCTATGTGAAGCGGGAACAACACTCCCTCTTGCCCCCCCCCCCAGGGGCTAAGAGGGAGGGTGGGGACACCTGCAGTCACTGTTTTGTTTATAAGGGTGGGGACACCTGCAGTCACTGTATTGTTTATTAGGGTGGGGACACCTGCAGTCACTGTATTGTTTATAAGGGTGGGGACACCTGCAGTCACTGTATTGTTTATAAGGGTGGGGACACCTGCAGTCACTGTATTGTTTATAAGGGTGGGGACACCTGCAGTCACTGTATTGTTTATTAGGGTGGGGACACCTGCAGTCACTGTATTGTTTATAAGGGTGGGGGTACCTGCAGTCACTGTATTGTTTATAAGGGTGGGGACACCTGCAGTCACTGTTTTGTTTATAAGGGTGGGGACACCTGCAGTCACTGTATTGTTTATTAGGGTGGGGACACCTGCAGTCACTGTATTGTTTATAAGGGTGGGGGTACCTGCAGTCACTGTATTGTTTATAAGGGTGGGGACACCTGCAGTCACTGTTTTGTTTATAAGGGTGGGGACACCTGCAGTCACTGTATTGTTTATTAGGGTGGGGACACCTGCAGTCCGATGAGACTGAAGAGGTCACTTAGATGAGTGATGAAAGATTTCTCTCTCAGTAAACGTGTCCAGATGAACTGATTAAACTGACTGATTTTCTTAGCTGGGTTATTGAGCATGCATAAAGACATTGGTATGAAACTTATATTTGGTTCAGAAACGTCCAGATTATAATGTGTATAACGGTTTGCAGAAACATAAAATGCCAACATGTTATTCTGGCGAGTGGCTTGGCCTCCAGGCTGAGATCCATTTTCCTTAGCAGTTCTAGTTCTGTATGTTACTTCCTCTCGCTGCCCCTTGGCCCTCCATTCCTTGGTCATCGGCCACTTCAATTATTCATTCCAACTTCAGTCAATCACTCAGGATTGTTGTCAGACATCTCATAAAAGGCCCCGGCATTGACATTCAGGGGGAGAAAACAAAGACAGACAGGAATCAATATGCCACTGTTGTCAAAGGACAAACAGGCAGCAATGTTTGCTCAGAATATTCCAGAAATTGGCTGAGTTGCGGAAGATTTGTTTCAGATGCCCACGTTTAATGTTTCTATAAGATGAGCAAACAGAATACAGAGTAGATGAGAAGAAGAAAAAAACCTTTTCCGCTTCAGTTTTGGTGAGAGGTTGTTGCCATGTGGACTCTGAACCCCCATCACAAACTGCCCAGTAATGCTCTCGCAGAGGGAAACTGCATTTTTAAATCTGACGCTCTTGTATACTCATGATCTCGATGATGAAGTTGATAATACACCTTATTTGTAAATCGTCATTCATTTTTATGTGTTCTACATTATATGGGTCAGATGACTGTAACTTTTGATTTAAATCAATACTGGTTGTACTACTACTACTACTACTACTACTACCACCAACACCTTTGGCTGCTCCCATTAGGGGTCGCCACAGTGGATCATCTGTTTCCGTCTCTTCTTGTCTTTAGTATTTAAACTCATACGCCTTCGTCACCACTACTCCTTGCATCTTCATCATTCCACTGTCCTCCCTCTCATTCACACATACTAGGTATTCTGTCTTGCTGCTACTGACTTTCTTTCATTCCTCTTCTCTCCGGTGCATACCTCCACCTCTCCAGGCTCTCCTCCACCTGCACCCTACTCTCACTACAGGTCACAATGTCATCCGCAAACATCATAGTCCATGGAGACTCCTGCCTGATCTCGTCCGTCAACCTGTCCATCACCATTGCAATCAGGAAAAGGCTCAGAGCCGATCCTTGATGTAATCTCACCTCCGTGAACCCATGTCATTCCAACCACACACCTCACCACTGTCACACCTCCCTCATACATATCCTGCACCACTCCTACATACTTCTCTGCCACTCCCGACTTCCTCATACAATACCACACCTCCTCTCTCAGCACCCTGTCATAAGCTTTCTCTAAATCTACAAAGACACAATGTACCTCCTTCTGGCCTCCTCTATACTTCTCCATCAACATTCTCAAAGCAAACATCACATCTGTGGTGCTCTTTCATGGCATGAAACCATACTGCTGCTCGCTGATCATCACCTCTCCTCTTAACCTAGCTTCTATTACTCTTTCCCATATCTTCATGCTGTGTCTGATCATCACCTCTCCTCTTAACCCAGCTTCTACTACTCTTTCCCATATCTTCATGCTGTGGCTGATCATCACCTCTCCTCTTAACCTAGCTTCTATTACTCTTTCCCATATCTTCATGCTGTGTCTGATCACCACCTCTCCTCTTAACCTAGCTTCTATTACTCTTTCCCATATCTTCATGCTGTGTCTGATCACCACCTCTCCTCTTAACCTAGCTTCTACTACTCTTTCCCATATCTTCATGCTGTGGCTGATCATCACCTCTCCTCTTAACCTAGCTGTAAATCAACACTGGTTATAAGTGATGCTTATTTCCATGCACATTGCACCAAAATGTGTAAGATTGTTAAATGAAATTAGCTGAAGGTTTCTTATGTTTAACTTTGTAAAAAATAAATTATCTGAACTGTTTCATTTTAGACTTCTTGTGATTTATCCTTCTCAGCCTAACCGTTCCTGAAAACAGCCAGGTCAGGCTCCTCTTTCTTAGCCCGTGGATGGATTTGAATTACTGGTAAGATGGCTGTAATGTTCTTGTTAACATACTTTGATGAAACCATTTCCTACAGTAAAATCATGAGTTTCAGTCAGAATTACAGTCTGTCACATTTTCGAGCGATGATGGGTTTTATGGTGTATAACAAAAATTCAGAGAGAGAGGAGAAAAACTAATATTTTGTTCAACATTTCCATTAAAATGTCAACGTCTCTTACAATCGGAGTTCTGCAGAAGAAACACAATGCAAAAAACACTTTGAACAAATGGGCCTAGGCTGGTTTTATGTCCATGAACAATAAATGTATGTGGACATCATCAGTGCAGAGACACACTGATAACTGAGTTTCACAAAACACGGTGACACATGAGAGACTTGCAGCACAGGAACAACAGGACTACGCTAACACATCACATCCTGTAAAGACATGCATATCACATCACATGTAGGCCTATCCGCCTTTACTCTCCATGACTGCTGTGCAATGGCAGAAAAGCCATGAGCCACGGTTTCTTTGAATATGTAAATCTGAAGGGACAGCATGGATTGGATACGAACCAGAGAACAGTTAGGAGCAGGGGAGCTATGGGAAAAGCAAGTGGATAAGCAGGATTTGCAGTTTGCATGAGAGAACACAAGAGACTGTAGTTTCCGGACGGCACAAGGCCAGCAGTAGCGCCAACGCAGACGTGGTGACAGTTTCGTTGGGCACAAGGTGGTTTTTCTCTCGCCTGGGCGCATTTGCTAATTTCTGGGCTCGCCAGGACATCACTTGTGTAGCGAATTCAGGGGGCAGCCCAGGAACCGCTGCAGCCAGGGTGCGAATCCGGGTCTCCCGCACCATGGGCGACTACGTTTATCAGTCGACTAAAGGGTCCGATCCATTAGCCAAGGGTTAGTGAGTCTAGTCATTCATGATCATTACACTACCCCCCTTCTTCAGGAAGTGCGTCCCAGCGCTTCAGCATACCAGCTCCCTCACGCCTCTGGGCACACGCACTTCCGATGGCCTCCTGGTCTCACCATCCCACTTCTGACACCAATGTAGCAAATTCAGGGGGCAGCCGCGAACCGTTGAGTCCAGGACGCGAACCCGGGTCTCCCGCACCAGGGGTGACTACATTAACCAGTCGACTAAAGGGTCTGATCCATTAGCCAAGGGCTAGCAAGTCTAGTCATTCATGCTCGTTACACTTGTACCAACACGGGCTTGGGGGTGCAGTAGAGGGTGTGTCCGTCAGAATATAATAAAACCAAATATTATGGCTGCGTCTCCGCCTGGTCAGACCTCTTCTTAGCAAAGACACAGGCGTTGTGTGGTAGTTTCTGGGCTTTAGGTGAAGGTGCACCAAGTACGGACTTATCCAAAATCACTCACGCCACTTTGGTGTACATGTTGGCGTATTTTGTGAAGAATTTAACCAATGAATACTGTCCTAAACCTTTTTAATCACAGAACAAAATATCTGCTCATGTACCCAACAGTCAATGTGCGTCATTACGCTTGGAAAACAAAATGGTGCTGGGGATTTCAACATTTCAAACACCCTCACCCAACCCAAAAGATTTAAATGATGGCTGGGCTAACTGATCCATGATCACAACTATTCCAGGTCTCCTGCGGTGCTCATAAGGTGCCCAGGACAGAGAGAAAGATGCTGGTGAGAGCAAGACACGTTAGACGGTAGCCTGTCAAATAATCATCTTTGCACGTTGTCGCATGTAAAACTGGAATTGGTGTTAATGTCTGTTGTATGCGTACTTGTTGACTCTGCATCTCCTGATCAAGGACATCAATTTCCTCCTGGGAGAAGCTTTTCTGTCTTACCTGGTCTGGACTTCCACTTCCACCGTCCATTACAAAACTGGCAGTTCACCATGACAGAGAGCGCTGCTTTTAAAGGGAATGAGAGGAGCTGACTTGGCCGTAACTGAAGACAGCCCCCAGCGCTCCTACTGATAATTTATTCCTTCTAATCCAACCCTTTTACAACTGCACCTCCACTGCTGCTGATTACCACCAGAGCAGCATGTCCCGAAATGAGCAAAAATTATTGGCCACACCTGAGATCGACTTGCGCCGTGAACTAGTGCCAGTACCTTCACCTGCACTATGACCTGGAAGCTAGAGCCCAAGGCATTACAAGTCTTTACAGACAGTCACATGAGCACACACGCTTATCTGGTCATTTCTGTCCATTTGTGATAAATAGCTCGAGTCCTCTTCGCCTCTTTCCGTTTTCCCAAAAGCAAGTATATTTGCCATGCTCCAGTTATCTTCAACAAGTTATTGATAGTGTTTCATTATTGATTAAAGTACGGCTGCCGTACTTGGGGACAGCTTTACACACCGGTAAATCTCACGGTGGAGCTATCCGAATTCAGTTTGCATGCATGACCTGCCTCCTCTGGCGGAATGTCAGGTCATTAGGGCTGATGGAGGCTTCTGACCTGTCAATCATTCCCAGACAACAGGCTTCCTCCCCACTGCTCTCTTTCTTCCAGACCAATCAGTCCTCTCTGCTACCCACCTCTCCTATGCGTCATCTCCTCCTCTTCTTGTCTCCCTCTCTCTCTCTCTCTCTCTCTCTCTCTCTCTCTCTCTTTCAGAAACCACCAAGACTCTTCTATGGACCAGCGGTTCTCTCTCCTCCTCTCTCTAATGACCTTACTCAGTATGGCAGCCCACCCTTACCACTGGAATTTGGCAGTGCTGCTGAAACTGGAGAACAGTGCCCGGCCGGCGGCTGCCTGAGGAATGAATGATTCATTTGCTCTCTTTTCCTAGCAGGTGAATGGGTGTCTCCAGGGATCCTGAAAATAGTTCAAAATCGACGCTATGTGTTAGGATTTTTTTTTTGAATGTGTGTGGCTCACATGTATGATTCTCCAGGGTCATTTTAGACATTAGTTTGGCCCTTAAGGAGCAGGAATGCAAACAAAAAATTGAGCCACAGGCGGCGATTCCCAGGTTCAAGCCAACACAGACCGTTAGAAGCTGAAAGCTTCCACAGCTTAATTAAAAATATCCACCAAGTTTGGTGATGTTTGGACAAACTGTCATTGATTTATGGCCAGCCCCCCCCACCCAACCGCGAGCAGTTTTGAAATATGATGATTGGACAATTTGATTTAGTCTGATTTGTTTTACGCAACATCCATTTTTGTATATGTAGCACCCTCTAGTGGTCGGTTGTATCCTGAAGTTTTGTGATGATTGCTCTTTTGAAGTTTACTGGTCAAAATTTTGAAAAGTAAACAAGATACCAACAAGTTTTACACAACTTCTATTAAGCTTGGTCCAATAACAATCACCAGAAATTTTGGTAGCAATCATACCTGTGGTTTAAGAGGAGAGGTCGAAAATGTGTTCATTAAAAAATTCAAATGTCAGAAGATCTACGCAGGCGGACTTAAGTGGTTCTTGGGGCAAATTTGTAAAGTGACAATAGGTTGATGTCTGGACCAAGTTTTGTTCAAATCGGATTTACGGCGTAGGATATCTGACTTTTAAAATGTCAAAATGTTGACCTTTAATTACAGCGCCGCCACCAGGCCGACTGGGGTCATACTTATTGGGCAGCACTTGCAAACAACTCCTAATCAACGGGCAAGATCTCATTTCCCTACCATTTACCATCTCATGGAAATTTGCGCAAATGTTTCTGAAGAAGAGTTGTCTGGGTGGCGTGGCGGTCTATTCCGTTGCCTACCAACACACGGGGATCACTGGTTCGAATCCCTGTGTTACCTCCGGCTTGGTCGGGCGTTCCTACAGACACAGTTGGCTGTGTCTACGGGTGGGAAGCCGGATGTGGGTATGTGTCCTGGTCGCTGCACTAGCGCCTCCTCTGGTCAGTCGGGGCGGCTGTTCAGGGGGGAGGGGGAACTGGGGGGAATAGCGTGATCCTCCCACGTGCTACGTCCGCCTGGTGAAACTCCTCACTGTCAGGTGAAAAGAAGCGGCTGGTGACTCCACATGTATGGGAGGAGACATGTGGTAGGCTGCAGCCCTCCCCGGATCAGCAGAGGGGGTGGAGCAGAGACCGGGATGGCTTGCAAGAGTGGGGTAATTGGCCAGGTACAATTGGGGGGAAATCCCCCCCAAAAAAAGAAGTAAATAATAATAATAATAATAATAATAATAATAATAATAATAACAATAGGGTTTAAGCCCTTTGGGCTTGAACGCGAGAGACGGATGTGTCAGAAAGGGGTAGGTGGAGAGAAGAGCCGAAGGGGCAGATAACCTGATTAATAGTGATGTCCAGGGGAATGAATACACACAATGCTGATGATGTTTCATCTATTAGCTGCTGTTTGCGCATCATCGACTTATTTTTGCCGAACTCGAGTCTGATCACAATATAGCCAAGTCTTTCCCAGGCCGCCATCAATCACACGCAAACCACTCATTAACCTGAATAACGAGAAGACGCGCCACAACCCATTAGTTTCAGCTACTTCCTCTTTGCATCCAGGGGACTGTGCCTGTGATGTATTGCTTGAGCAGTACAGTTGCATAAGGACCAATAATCACACCCTGACGATGCTGATGATTCATGGTGCTGCGATTAAAATGCCCTCAGTGAGGTTTGGGGGTGAGACAGGAAAACGGAAAGACTGCAGCTGCAGCTGGACGCACCAAATTCCCACCGTCACCAACAGTGACCGCCGCCTCTGTGACTTCGCCATCACCTGTAAACCAGATGAGATGGTTTGGCGAAACTGACTGCACAGGCAAAAGCGAGCAGTTTCTTGATCTGTGGTGTCACTTAGCTATGCGGGGCAGTTGTGCAGGTGTGGTATTAACGTTACGCTGGCGCCGCGTGGCAGAAGCAAACGGAACCGGTCTCCGGTGGGAGAGATGACTGTGGCCCTGCACTGACCCATCTCGATAATGCTAATCAGGCCCGGCCCCATGGCGAAAGAGCGAGCCAAGACACATAAGCTGGAAAGCCTCACTCATGCCAGCAAATCGTTTAGGCCCAGTTCTCCCCGAATCATGGTGTGGTCTGGGGGTGCGTGGCGCCGAGGGCCATCTCAGCTGGTTTAAAACTCACGAGGGAAAAGATCATACCAGTTGGGCAGACTTTGCAACCAAAAAAAAAACAAAACAATGGATGAATCTGCATTTTTTCTGAGACATCTGAGGTTAAACTGCAGCTCCTATCTATCACCGATGCACACGAGAAACCCACCGGCCCACGCCAAACACAGTCGTCTCTTTACTCGCCATTCTGCTGCGTTCAGCCAGGGGGGTAACTGACACCACGGGCAGTGACTGCCACAAAAGCACCTCGCATGTGTCCAAAGGCGCTATGCAATGGCTCCTCTAAATGTCTGCCTCGAAATACCCCCACCCCCACCCCACCCCACACGCACACATCATACATACACAAAACACACACACAGCCACAGACCCCTGACCAGTTTGGAGTGATGAGAGGGAGATAAATGCATAAATGACAGAAAAGGCACAACTGGCAAAAACACACAAAGTGAGGTGTGTGTTAACGGCAAAATATATGCATGTACAAAAACTACTGTACTAATGGTGGTTATGGATACGCAGAAATACAAGTACACCAAAAAGCTACTCAGTTACAGTAACATGAGTTAATGGAACTTCCACCCTTGGGAAACTTCCACGACAAGGTGTTCGGTCACAAACATTGTGTAGTATGAGTGTGTCTCTATCAGGGGCTGGGGCAGGAACTGGAGGCTAAAATGTAATTACTGACCTTGAATCTGGACAGTTTTGGTCAACTTCTGTCTGATTTAACAGGAACATTGCTCTGGTCGGTTTTAATTCAGATAAACAGTTGGCTGATGAGTTAAACATTCATTCATTCATCATCAGCCACTTCTCCGGGGTCGGGTGGCGGTGGCAGCAAGCTAAGTAGGGCGCTCCAGACGTCCCTCTCCCCAGCAACGCCCTCCAGCTCCTCCTGGGGGATCCAGAGGCGTTCCCAGGCCAGACTGAACATGTAGTCCCTCCAGCGAGTTCTGGGTCTACCCCGGGGTCTCCTCCCAGTTGGACGTACCCGGTAAACCTCCAAAGGAAGGTGCCCAGGAGGCATCCTAATCAGATGCCCGAACCACCTCAGCTGGCTCCTTTCAATTAGTTAAACAAAGTTTACTTAAGATTTGATAATCACGACTTCACAGACAAACTGAATGCATTGAAGAACAGCACTAGAGCGCCCCCAGCGTTGACTGTTGATATCAAAAGTGTGGAAAAACTCTTCAAAGTCACCAAGTCTAGCAAAAGCCCTGGATCTGATCATATCTGTGGCCAGGTTCTTAAAACCTGTGCTCAACGGTTGTGTGAAATTTTCACACAATTTTTCACACTATCCCTTCAGCAACAGAGGGTCCCCAAATTATGGAAACGTTCCACAACTGTACCAGTTGCCAAGACCAGAACCCCTGTGACAATAAATGACTGTAGGCCAGTAGCGTTGACTTCTCTAATCATGAAGATGTTTGAGAAGCTCATTAAACACGAGGCTTTATCGCAGGTGGAAAAAAATCCCTCGATCCACGGCAATTTGCATACAGACCCGATAGGGGTGTACAAGATCTCGTGATAACACTATTCAATTTTCTGTAGCGCCATCTTGAGGGGACAAATGCTCATGCCAGGTTGTTGTTTATAGATTTCTCCTCAGCCTTTAACACGACCCAGCCACATCCGTTAGCAGAAAAGCAAAGCCATCTCTTCAGACTGGATCTTAATCTAGTTGCCTGGATACCGGATGTGACTGATAGGTCCCAGTGTGTGAGGGTTAATGGTTCTTTTTCCAATCAGCTGTACTCTTCAACCGGTTCCCCTCAGGGCTGTTGCCTCTCCCCGTTACTCTACATCTTGTACACTAATGACTGTCGCCATAGCAACCATACCAATAGACACATATTCACATTTGCAGATGATTCAGTGATGGTAAGTCTTCTTGAAGGGGAGGAGGATCAACATGGACCTGTGGTCGACGACTTTGTGTCTTGGTGTGATGAGTCCTTTCTCCACTGTCTAAAACTAAAGACATGATGATCAGCTTTAGAAAGACTCCTCCTGGTCCTGTACCAACCAGCATTAAAGGTGCTGACATGGAGCTTGTGGACAGCTACAAATATCTGGGGGTTGTTCTCCACAACAAGTTGTGCTTTGAAACTCATGTTGCTTCCCCATAAGAGAGGGTCCAACAAAGACTGTTTTTCCTGAGGAAAATGTGGACATTTTCCCCCCTTTTCTCCCCAGTTGTACTTGGCCAATTACCCCACTCTTCCGAGCTGTCCCAATCACTGCTCCACCCCCTCTGCCGATCCAGGGAGGGCTGCAGACTACCACATGCCTCCTCCCATACATGTGGAGTCACCAGCCGTTTCTTTTAACCCAACAGTGAGGAGTTTCACCAGGGGGACGTAGCGCGTGGGAGAATCACAATGTTCCCTCCAGTTCCCCCTGCCCCCCCCCCCCGAACAGGCACACTGACCGACCAGAGGAGGCGCTAGGGCAGCGACCAGACACACACCCACATCCGGCTTCCCACCCGCAGTCACAGCAAATTTTGTCTGTAGGGACACCCGACCAAGCCAGAGGCAACATGGGGATTCGAACCGGCAAACCGTGTCAGTAAGCAACAGAATCAACCGCCACGCTACCCGGATGCCAAATGTGTACATTTAAATGTCTCCTCCCAGATGATGGGTCTCTTTTATAGAAGTTTTAACGTGCTCTATTGTGGCTTGGTTTGGCAACTTGACTCTGGCCAATAAAAAAAGGCTTGATAGACTCATCAAACGGGCTAGTAAGATTTCAGGACAAGTCAAGCCCGGCTTACCAACCTTTATAATAGGAAGGTGTTCAAAGGCTACTTCCCTTCTGGAATGCCAAGGTCACCCGCTTCAGCCGGAGTTTGAGCTGTTACCCTCAGGTCGTCGGTTGAGGATGCCCCGTATTAGGACTAAGAGATACAAGGCTTCCTTTTCCCCCACTGCCATTCAACTTTTAAATAGTAGATAGTATTCATCTGTTGTCTGCAGTGGATAATTTAAAAGTGTCCCTGTTTCCTATCGCAGAGATGACTGTGCTCTGCAGGAGTGGAAGTGGACATTTCTTTTTGTGGAAATGGACATTTCTTTCCATCGTGTGGTGTTGGAGGGACTTCTCTGCTGTAAATATCACTTTAATAATGCCCTCTGATAACATGCCGAGTCTTCCCCGGTCTCTCAGCTGCAGCAGCAATATATGGCCGAATAAGATGACGGTGACTGTGATGACACCAGAGCCTCCCCATACTCACTGCAGGTCAGACTCAGGACTCAGGACTGCTTTCCTTACAGCACATCCTGCTATGTACACAGGTGCATTACTGACTAAGTTGACAGTTTTTGCAGGAAAGTCATGGAGGGCTGCAATACTGCTATCATCGCTAAATGGTGTCACCAACTCAGGTTCAGAGAGTGAAAAAAAAAAAAGAGTGCTTCACAGGGTCAAGAAGAATATTGGGAATGTTAGAAGAAAATTTGGAAAAAATCGGTGCTCTTTAAGGATGGGGCAAGTGGTCGAGTGAGAATAGAAAAACAATGGCCGTCCAGCTTACTTGTAATGGAAGTCCATGGTACATGGTACATGTATTTGTGGCAGTCTAAAAAGAATCGAATGCACAGGGGCATCCGGGTGACGTGGCGGACTAATCTGTTGCCTACCAACATGAGGATCGCCGGTTCGAATCCCCGTGTTACCTCCAGCTTGGTCGGGCGTCCCTACAGACACAATTGAATGTGTCTGCAAGTGAGAAGCTGGATGTGAATATGTGTCCTGGTCGCTGTACTGGCGCCTCATCTGGTCGGTCGGGGCACCTGTTCGAGGGGGGGGGGACTGGGGTAAATAGCGTGATCCTCCCACGCACTACGTCCCCCTGGTGAAACTCCTCACTGTCAGGTGAAAAGAAGCGGCTGGTGACTCCACATGTATGGGAGGAGGCATGTGAGGCATAAAATTGAATTGAATTGAATTGAATGTGGTAGTCTGCAGCCCTCCCCGGATCAGCAGAGGAGGTGGAGCAGAGACCTGGACGGCTCGGAAGAGTGGGGTAATTGGCTGGATACAGCTGGGGAGAAAAAGGGGGGGAAAGGAAAGAAAAAAAAGAGGAAGAACGGCACCCTTACAGCACCCTAACATTTGAAAATACTCATAATGGCTGAACCCTCAATAGTACTTGTCAAAAACAAGTGGTTAAAGCTCGTGCCAAAAACTTATATTTACTACTAAGAGGAAGGTATAATGATAATAAACAAAAACACCCAAATGGAACCACATCTCCAAACCATATAAACCCCATTATTCTTTACACCCTGACAGAGTCTGTCTGAATTGGAATGTGTTGGTTTAGTGGTTTACCTGTGGTTTAATAAGGGATACTGCTTACTATCAGAGGGCCTCCGATTCTTTTTAGACCACTACCTAGACCATGGACTTCCATCACAAATAAGCCGGACAGTCATTGTTTTTCTCTTGTCAAGTTCTAAGAGTGTTGTTCGTCTCTTCACTCTAGATGATTAGGGGTGTAAGAAAACATCGATACACTCGAGTGTCGCGACATTATCTTTTGTGATACTGTATCAATTATCAAACCACTATATTGATTTTTAATTGTTTACTTGTAAAGGTTCATGACAAACATGTTGTGTTGTGTGTAACCCCACGACCGCTGGATAACAGTGTTGTAATCTATCTTCAGCCATCTGACCCTTCCACTCCAACCCAACAACGCAAACTGAGACAGGAAGTAGCATAAGCACAAAGAACACAGGCCTATGAAACCACAATATATCACCTTTCTACAGTATCACAATATGTCACCTTTCTTACAGTATCACAATATATCACCTTTCTCACAGTATCACAATATATCACCTTTCTTACAGTATCACAACATATCACCTTTCTTACAGTATCACAACATATCACCTTTCTCACAGTATCACAATATATCACCTTTCTTACAGTATCACAACATATCACCTTTCTTACAGTATCACAACATATCACCTTTCTCACAGTATCACAACATATCACCTTTCTCACAGTATCACAATATCACCTTTCTTACAGTATCACAATATATCACCTTTCTCACAGTATAAAAACATATCACCTTTCTTACAGTATCACAATATATCACCTTTCTCACAGTATCACAACATATCACCTTTCTTACAGTATCACAATATATCACCTTTCTTACAGTATCACAACATATCACCTTTCTTACAGTATCACAACATATCACCTTTCTTACAGTATCACAACATATCTCCTTTCTTACAGTATCACAATATATCACCTTTCTTACAGTATCACAACATATCACCTTTCTTACAGTATCACAACATATCTCCTTTCTTACAGTATCACAATATATCACCTTTCTTACAGTATCACAATATCACCTTTCTTACAGTATCACAACATATCACCTTTCTTACAGTATCACAACACATCACCTTTCTTACAGTATCACAATATATCACCTTTCTCACAGTATAAAAACATATCACCTTTCTTACAGTATCACAACATATCTCCTTTCTTACAGTATCACAATATATCACCTTTCTTACAGTATCACAACATATCACCTTTCTCACAGTATCACAACATATCACCTTTCTTACAGTATCACAACATATCACCTTTCTTACAGTATCACAACACATCACCTTTCTTACAGTATCACAATATATCACCATACATTGAATCGGACCCCCTGTGTCGTGATATGTATCATATCACCACATTCTTGCTAGTACACAGACCTGTTGATGATGCCACCCAGACAAAGTCGGTGGTATCCTGCATTACCGCATTCCCTTTCTCTCATACCTTGTCACCAGACCGGTTGATAAGATGCCTGAAACATTGCTCTGACCCACCTTGAACTTAACAACACATACATCCGGATGCTGTTTATAGATTACAGCTCTGCCTTCAACACTATCATCCCCGCCAAACTAACCACCAAACTCCTCTCCCTTGGCCTCAACCCCTCCCTCTGCAACTGGATCCTGGACTTCCTGACCAACAGACCTCAGTCTGTTAGGTTAGGTGACCACTCCTCCTCCACCCTGACCCTCAGGGACAGGTGCCCCTCAAGGCTGTGTTCTGAGCCCCCTCCTTTTCTCCCTCTTTACCCATGACTGCCTGCCAACTCACCCCTCAAATGTTATAGTTAAGTTTGCAGATGACACCACAGTTATTGGCCGTATCACCAACAATGACGAGATGGTCTACAGAGACGAGATTGAGCACCTCACATCATGGTGTACTACCAACAATCTTGTCCTTAATGTGCAGAAGACAAAGGAGCCGATTGTGGACTTCAGGAGGTCTAGAAGCTGCAGCCACTCCCCCATTCACATCAATGGGGTGGAAGTGGAGCGTGTTTCCAGCTTTAAATTCCTTGGAGTCCACATCAGCGAGGAACTTTCGTGGACATTAAACACCCAGGCCCTTGTGAAAAAGGCCCAACAACGCCTGCATTTCCTGAGGAGGCTGAGGAGCGCCCGTCTACCCCCCAAAATTCTCACCAACTTCTACCACTGCACCATAGAGAGCATCCTGACCATCTGCATCTCAGTGTGGCTCACCTGGTTGGTCTTTTTGGACCGTGTTGCAGTTTTCACAAAGGTCCAACTGGGGTAACCGCAGGTTTTTAAAGCTCCCCTCAGGTGTTTGTGTTCTTCTCGTTGGGCCTGAGTGCTGCTGGGCACATTGTCAGCTCTGTGTTGCAGAGTACTGATGACGCTCAGTTTGTGTTCCAGCAGGTGGTGTGAGTCGAAAAGTAGATATTGGTCTGTGTGTGTAGGTTTCCTGTAATCCCCAATGTGGAGGCTCCTGTCTTCCCCAATGTGGACGCCACAGTCGAAGAAGGGCAAACTGTTGTTCTTTACGTCTTCCCTTGTGAACTTAATGTTCTTATCTCTGGTACTTTGCATACGCTTCACTTTGTTACTAAACCAACTCTGATCTTGGAATTCAAATTGTTTTTTCCCCCCAGTGACTTCTTCCCTCTGTGTGAGTGGTTTATCTCCAGACTTGAGTAAGATTAGATAAACATGTGTTCGCTGGAGAAACTCAACAGTTTGCATGGCATTAGTAGCATTAATTGCCGCTTTTTTTGCCCAGTCATCTTGGATTTCATGAGTTGAAGACGTCAAAGAGGCTGTCTATGATGTGTGTGAGGTACACTGGGCATTCATTTCATGTGACTGGGGATCCACGAGTGTTTCCTCTGTATTCATTTAGCAGTGGTTCACCACGACAGCAAGATGTCAAAAAAAATCCCATTTTCGCTTTACTGTTATCCAAAACGAAAATAAGTGTATTTCAAATGTTTATCTGCCTGTCAATTGACAGGTGGATTGGTGCAGCATCAGCAGTAAATTGGACGTTGTACCAGACCATTGTGATGAAGAGGGAGCTGAGCCAGAAGGCAAAGCTCTCAATTTACCAGCCAATCCTCGTTCCAACCCTCACCTATGCTCATGAGGTTTGGGTAGTGACCAAAAGGGTGAGGTCGCGGATACAGGTGGCTGAAATGAGTTCCCTCTGTAGGGTGTCTGGGCTCTGGGCTCAGCCTTAGAGATAGGGTGAGGAGCTTTGACTTCCTGAGGGAGCTCGGAGTAGAGTCACTGCTTTTTTGTGTCGAAAGGAGCCAGTTGAGATGGTTCGGGCATCTGATTAGGATGCCTCCTGAGCGCCTTCCTTTGGAGGTTTTACGGGCACGTCCGAATGGGAGGAGACCTGGGGTAGACCCAGAACTCACTGGAGGGACTACATTCCATTCTGGCCTGGGAACGCCTTAGGATCCCCCAGGAGGAGCTGGAGGGTGTTATTGGGGAGAGGAACATCTGGAGTGCCCTACTTAGCTTGCTGTCACCGTGACCCGACCCCGGAGAAGCGGCTGATGATGAATGACTGAATGAGTGAATGACTAGAATGTTTATATTATCATTAAATAAATGTTAGCATTCCAAACTCAATTTGAAACATAACTTCAAAAAACATAAAGAGATGCTGTACAAACATAAAATTCTCACCCAAAGCACAATAGCTGCAAAACAGTACAGGCGAGACACCGGATCCACGACTAAAATGCTTATACGGAGGTTCCGAAAGTAAACATGGGTAGTCATGAACGCAATCACGACTATCCAAGATCAAGATTATTACCTTGATAAATAGATTACCCAGGTCGTACACAGCAAGTTGTATTTTCAGCTACATATATTTCCACATTTTCACTAAATTACACTACCGTTCAAAAGTTTGGGATCACCCAAACAATTTTGTGTTTTCCATGAAAAGTCACACTTATTCACCACCATATGTTGTGAAATGAATAGAAAATAGAGTCAAGACATTGACAAGGTTAGAAATAATGATTTGTATTTGAAATAAGATTTTTTTTACATCAAACTTTGCTTTCGTCAAAGAATCCACCATTTGCAGCAATTACAGCATTGCAGACCTTTGGCATTCTAGCTGTTAATTTGTTGAGGTAATCTGGAGAAATTGCACCCCACGCTTCCAGAAGCAGCTCCCACAAGTTGGATTGGTTGGATGGGCACTTCTTTGAGCAGATTGAGTTTCTGGAGCATCACATTTGTGGGGTCAATTAAACGCTCAAAATGGCCAGAAAAAGAGAACTTTCATCTGAAACTCGGCAGTCTATTCTTGTTCTTAGAAATGAAGGCTATTCCATGCGAGAAATTGCTAAGAAATTGAAGATTTCCTACACCGGTGTGTACTACTCCCTTCAGAGGACAGCACAAACAGGCTCTAACCAGAGTAGAAAAAGAAGTGGGAGGCCGCGTTGCACAACTGAGCAAGAAGATAAGTACATTAGAGTCTCTAGTTTGAGAAACAGACGCCTCACAGGTCCCCAACTGGCATCTTCATTAAATAGTACCTGTTAGAGCCTGTTTGTGCTGTCCTCTGAAGGGAGTAGTACACACCGGTGTAGGAAATCTTCAATTTCTTAGCAATTTCTCGCATGGAATAGCCTTCATTTCTAAGAACAAGAATAGACTGTCGAGTTTCAGATGAAAGTTCTCTTTTTCTGGCCATTTTGAGCGTTTAATTGACCCCACAAATGTGATGCTCCAGAAACTCAATCTGCTCAAAGAAGTGCCCATCCAACCAATCCAACTTGTGGGAGCTGCTTCTGGAAGCGTGGGGTGCAATTTCTCCAGATTACCTCAACAAATTAACAGCTAGAATGCCAAAGGTCTGCAATGCTGTAATTGCTGCAAATGGAGGATTCTTTGACGAAAGCAAAGTTTGATGTAAAAAAAATCTTATTTCAAATACAAATCATTATTTCTAACCTTGTCAATGTCTTGACTCTATTTTCTATTCATTTCACAACATATGGTGGTGAATAAGTGTGACTTTTCATGGAAAACACGAAATTGTTTGGGTGATCCCAAACTTTTGAACGGTAGTGTATGTAGAGTATTGCAATGTATCGCAATATGTTTCGTATCGCAATGTTTCATTATATAATCATATCGTGACCCATGTATCATGATACAATCGTATTGTGACCATGTATCATGATACAATCGTATCGTGACCATGTATCATGATACAATCGTATCGTGACCATGTATCATGATACAATCATATCGTGACCATGTATAATGATACAATCGTATTGTGACCATGTATAATGATACAATCGTATCGTGACCACGTATCATGATACAATCGTATCGTGACCCATGTATCATGATACAATCGTATCGTGACCACGTATCGTGATACAATCATATCGTGACCATGTATCATGATACAATCATATCATGACCACGTATCATGATACAATCATATCGTGACCATGTATCATGATACAATCGTATCGTGACCACGTATCATGATACAATCATATCGTGACCACGTATCATGATACAATCGTATTGTGACCATGTATCATGATACAATCATATCGTGGCCATGTATCATGATACAATCATATCGTGACCACGTATCATGATACAATCATATCGTGACCACGTATCATGATACAATCATATCGTGACCACGTATCATGATACAATCATATCGTGACCACGTATCATGATACAATCATATCGTGACCACGTATCATGATACAATCATATCGTGACCACGTATCATGATACAATCGTATTGTGACCATGTATCATGATACAATCATATCGTGACCACGTATCATGATACAATCATATCGTGACCATGTATCATGATACAATCATATCGTGACCACGTATCATGATACAATAGTATCGTGACCATGTATCACGATACAATCATATCGTGACCACGTATCATGATACAATCGTATCGTGACCATGTATAATGATACAATCGTATCGTGACCACGTATCATGCTACAATCATATCGTGACCCATGTATCATGATACAATCGTATCGTGACCACATATCATGATACAATCGTATCGTGACCATGTATCACGATACAATCGTATCGTGACCATATATCATGATACAACCGTATCGTGACCATGCATCATGATACAACCGTATCGTGACCATATATCATGATACAACCGTATCGTGACCATATATCATGATACAATCGTATCGTGACCATGTATCACGATACAATCGTATCGTGACCATGTATCATGATATGTATCGTATCACGACCATGTATCATGACACGTATCATATTGTCAGGTCCTAGCCCCACTGGAGACTTGTTCCGACCAGGGTTTGAACCCCAACTGACCGTTTTTTGCTCATTTTTAGTTCATTTTCAAACCAGAGCCACTGCGTATTGAATCTTACGTGTTTTTGGTTCTTCCTGTGTACCACTGAAAATAATTTCGTATGGTTCTTCACAAATTGGAATTATTATTTTGTTGTGGATGTTCATGGGTTTAGGTCTGTTGTTGCCTTTTTTTTAGGGGGGGGGGACTTTTTTCCCTTTTTTCTCCCCAATTGTATATGGCCAATTACCCCACTCTTCCAAGTCGTCCCAGTCACTGCTCCACCTCCTGCCAATCCGGGGAGGGCTGCAGACTACAACATGCCTCCTCCCATACATGTGGCGTCGCCAGCCGCTTCTTTTCACCTGACAGTGAGGAGTTTCACCAGGGGGACGTAGCGTGTGGGAGGATCACACTATTGCCCCCAGTTCCCCCTCCACCCCTCAATAGCCGACTGACCAGAGGAGGCGCTAGTGCAGTGACCAGGACACATACCCACATCAAGCTTCCAACCTGCAGACACGGCTAATTGTGTCTGTAGAGACGCCCGACCAAGCCGGAGGTAACACGGGGATCAAACCGGGATCCCTGTGTTGGTAGGCAACAGAATAGACCACTACACTACCCAGACACCACGCCCCCCCCCCACCATTTTTTTTCACTGCTGGAGGAGGCTGGCAGATGTATATAGTGACTGCCACTATGAGCTGCAACACTAGAGACAGTCAAAGAGAGACAGGGTAGAAACTGTCTCAGTTGTCTGCTTTATTATTAACTTCCTCTCAACACCATATTGGATTTCTACCAGGTGACATGACATGAACTGACTTACCTTGATAAATTGAATTGACCTGACATGACTTTATACTTTGCTCTATATTCCCTTTGTATATCAGAGGAAAGCTGTAATATCCAGGAGCGGGACGCGGCTCCAAATGTACAACTCACAAAGACAGACAAGACGTAACGGTGAACAAAGCAATGACAAAAGAGCGACGGTGAACCCATAATGAGATGTGTTAACACGGGGTACTGATGCACAGCCTCTCTGCCACCGGGGCGGAGAGGCTGACCTGGACTGTGTGGGAGAAACCAGCTCCCCCGTCGAAGCCGCAAAGGGCCGAAAAACACGTGACTCATCACTGCAAGCTTTAAGGTGGAAGGTGACATGCTCCTGCTGCAGGAGCCTGTGTGTGTGTTTCTGTGTGTGTCTGTGTGTGTGTGTGTGTGTGTGTGTGTGTGTGTGTGTGTGTGTGTGTGTGTGTGTGTGTTTTTATGGGTAACCCTAGAGGGCAACACACACTGCGAGAAGTGTTGTCGTTATCCCAGTGTGCAGCAACAACAATAGATTGAGAAGCTTACACCAGGCTCTGATTCTGACATGTTGTCGTTCTGCACCCTGTTGTGCACCTCGATGTGGGTTGTTTGGCTGGCTGATCCCCACAGGGGGCCAGCCATGCCTTCACTCTTGGCATTGTGCTGTGTCTTCCCAGATAGCAAAATTGCTGTTGTCCAGACCCGTCCCACACCCGACACTTCACCCGGCCCACACACCGTGTGAAATGATGGCACTTGGGTGGTCCGCTCCTGTTTGCCAGATCTGGGCCAGAACCAAGCCATAGCAATGCCGCATGTGCCACATATTTGCCACAGGTGGCCCAAATTTGTTGTGTGATATTTGGGCCATATTCTCCATTTACCACACGGGGCGCTGCAGGGTCACATCCAGACTACATGTTGCCCAGAGCACCGCGTCTTAGCCAAAAAAGGCCCACATGTGATTTGGCATATTTGGGCCACATTTGCTATTATACATGTGGGCCACTTCAGGCTCACATCCATGTTGTCAGGACCAGAAGAAGGCCACCAGTGCCACATCACTGCCTGAAGTGGCCCACATGGGGATGCTGTCTGGGGTGGATGAAAGCGGAAGTCGACAAATTCCCTCCCGTTGTTTCCGTTTTGTATTGAAACGTGTATTTCTCTTCAACAGCGCCGTGCCGTTTAGATGTGGATCCGGCTAGACCGGGTCACCGGGGATCTGACTAAATCTGTCTTTCACCCCGAGACTTCCGACAAATGCGTTTTTGTAATCACGGTAGGTTCGGGTGCAGTCTGAAGCCAATTACCAAACTGTTTTGTAGAGTCGCCATGAGCGAGAACACCACCGCCCTGCAGACGGACACGCAGAGGCAGCTAGCGGGGTGAGGGGGGTCTGACAGCATCTGAAGAAGCACACAACAGCCTTTCTTCTGTGAGGCCCCTTTCTAAATCCCTGACCCACCTGCACTCGTGTCCTGGGTGAACCTCCCCTCCACAGTCTCAGCATGACCTCCTCCTCATCCAGCCTCCAAACACTGAAAACAACAGCCTGACTTCTCTGGCCTCGCGTCTCCACGGTCCGCGGGCAGAACCCAACTGAAAGCATGAGCGCTGAGGGGGCGTCGAGGCGGCGGCGGGGGGGGGGGGGGGGTTGTGCAGATCATCGTCAGGGCAGCCGCGATTGCTCGGGACAGGTAGCTCGCATGCGGTCAGTTTTCGAGCGAACGCAGCAACAAAGGCAAGGCGGCGAGGCAGCAACTGGACAAGACTTCACTTCCAATCGAGGCTACGAGGGATACGGGACGCGGCGGGGGACAAGCGTCGCTGCTCATCTCAGCCGGGGGCCCGACAGTGGAGTCCGTTAACGCTCGGACTGGACCTTCCACGTTTCTACCAGGGCTGCACTGAGGGGGGAAAAAAAAATCGGCTGACTGACCCCCACCCCACCCCACATTCTGCTGAACACCACCCACCAGTACACCATCCTTGCGGTCCCCTTAAATGTGTGTACTGTACTATTCCCCCGAACCCCCACTAAGCTGGGTGGGCAGTGCCGTGGACAAGTGTACCAGTGCCCCAGTGCAAGAGGCCCAGAGTACTCTTATTTCCCCCCCCCCCCCCCGTCTTTTTCTCCCCAATTGTACCTGTCCAATTACCCCACCCTTCTGAGCCGTCCTGATTTCTGCTCCACCCCCTCCGCTGATCCGGGGAGGGCTGCAGACTACCACGTCTCCTCCCATACATGCGGAGTCACCAGCCGCTTCTTTTCACCTGACTAGGTAGCGCGTGGGAGGATCCCGCTATTCCCCCCAGTCCCCCCCCCCCAAACAGGCGCCCCGACTGACCAGAGGAGGCGCTAGTGCAGCGACCAGGACACATACCCACAACCGGCTTCCCACCCGCAGACACGGCTAATTGTGTCTGTAGGGACGAACGACCAAGCCAGAGGAAACACGGGGATTCGAACCGGAGATCGCCGTGTTGCTAGGCAACGGAACAGACCGCCACGCCACCCGGACGCCGACTCATTGTTTACTGAAGGTAAAAAAAACAATGAAATAGGAAGTTTGGAATTTTCAGCTGTTTCTGTCCAGCAGACACTCACCTGCTGCTGGGACCGCAGAAGAGCCTCCAGGTACTTGATGATCTGCTTCTGGAAGTCCCTGGCCTTCTCTTTCTGCAGGGGGACAAACACATCAGTCAGTGATGACACCAGCACATCAACACCATCAGGTAGGACGGGAAAGTCAAATATCACAGTAAATATCCACCAGTACCTCAAACCGCAGCACTTCTTTCAGCTCAGTCGCAGACACTCTGTCGAAGTCTCTTTCATACTGGGTCACCTTGGCCTCCCACTGGGGAGGCAGACAAAACCAGCTTAGAGTTCAAATCAGGACGGGGCAATAATTCAACGTTATTATCTGTCGTCTTTTCAGTGGTGCTGTACAGGGATGAAACTGAGATGTTGTCGTATCATGATACACAATTCTGTTGTCGAGATTACAAATGAGATGTGAACTAAATGAGAGTCTGTGATCAACCTCAGCTGGACTCCTACACATGCTGGCATATGTAGGCAGGCGTCATGGTATATATCAACATCACTTAAATTCACTGTGAGTATCATATTTTCCATAGCGCCCCCTACTGTCGGTTCAATCCATAATTAAACCACGAACCCTCTCTGTTCAAACAGAACACACCATCTGTCAGTTGCTCACTGGACTGAGAAAGGAACACAATCTTTTCTTTTTTCCTTCCTGGAATTTCCCCCCTTTTTCTCCCCAATTGTACCTGGCCAGTTACCCCACTCTTCCAAGGTGCCCCGGTCTCTGCTCCACCCCCTCTGCTGATCCGGGGAGGCTGCAGACTACCACATGCCTCCTCCCATACATGTGGAGTCACCAGCCACTTCTTTTCACCTGACAGTGAGGAGTTTCACCAGGGGGAGGTAGCGCGTAGGAGGATCACGCTATTCCCCTCAGCCCCGCCCCCCGAACAGGCGCCCCGACTGACCAGAGGAGGCGCTAGTGCAGCGACCAGGACACACACCCACATCCGGCTTCCCACCTGCAGACACAGCTAATTGTGTCTGCAGGGACGCCCGACCAAGCCGGCCCACCCAGACACGGGGAGAACATGCAAACTCCACACAGAGGAGGACCCGGGTGGTCCCCCGAGGCTGGACTCCCCTGGGTGGTCCCCCGAGGCTGGACTCCCCCGGGTGGTCCCCCAAGGCTGGACTCCCCTGGGTGGTCCCGCCAGGCTGGACTCCCCTGGGTGGTCCCGCCAGGCTGGACTCCCCCGGGTGGTCCCCCGAGGCTGGACTCCCCTGGGTGGTCCCCCGAGGCTGGACTCCCCTGGGTGGTCCCGCCAGGCTGGACTCCCCCGGGCCTCCAACAAAATAAAAACAGCATAAATAAAAACAAACATGAAACATTTCTAAAAGTTTTCATAAAAAGCTTTTACACCTGCAGACGGTGGAGGAGCCCTCACCGAGACCCACACACAGACACACACACAGACCCACACACAGACACACACACACAGACCCACACACAGACACACACACACACACACACACACACACATTACACCACCGCCAGGGACCAGGGACACTGTCCTGGCACTTCATGAGCACATGACATGACATGACATGACATGACATGACATGACACATCGTTTCCCCAGCCCACAGCAGCACAACACAAAGACACACACACACCCAAAACCCACACTAACACACATACCCACACTCACACTAACACACACACACCCACACTAACACACACACACCCACACTAACACACACATACCCACACTAACACACATACCCACACTAACACACACACACCCACACTAACACACACACCCACACTAACACACATACCCACACTAACACACATACCCACACTAACACACACACCCACACTAACACACATACCCACACTAACACACACACCCACACTAACACACATACCCACACTAACACACACACACCCACACTAACACACACATACCCACACTAACACACATACCCACACTAACACACACACCCACACTAACACACATACCCACACCAACACACACACCCACACTAACACACACCCACACTAACACACACACACCCACACTAACACACACATACCCACACTAACACACATACCCACACTAACACACACACCCATACTAACACACATACCCACACTAACACACACACCCACACTAACACACATACCCACACTAACACACACACCCATACTAACACACATACCCACACTAACACACACACACCCACACTAACACACATACCCACACTAACACACATACCCACACTAACACACACACCCATACTAACACACACACCCACACTAACACACACACACCCACACTAACACACACATGCCCACACTAACACACATACCCACACTAACACACACACCCACACTAACACACATACCCACACCAACACACACACTCACACTAACACACACCCACACTAACACACACACCCATACTAACACACATACCCATACTAACACACATACCCACACTAACACACACACCCACATTAACACACATACCCACACTCACACTGACACACATATCCACACTAACACACACCCACACTAACACACACACCCATACTAACACACATACCCACACTAACACACACACCCATACTAACACACATACCCACACTAACACACATACCCACGCTAACACACACACCCACATTAACACACATACCCACACTCACACTAACACACATATCCACACTAACACACATACCCACACTAACACACACACAGCCACACTAACACACACACAGCCACACTAACACACGTACCTAAACAAAGAATGACGGACCCAGGGACGGACCAGCAGCCAGGGTGAGTGTCGGAACCGCCGGTCAGCATGGGCTAGCAGTTAGCTTAGCCCGCCCCGCTTCCGCGTCCTGTCAGACCGCCCTCGGCGTTTCCTCCTCGGGCGCGGCTCCAGGCAGGGCCGTGGTCCCCGGGCCCAGCTGGGCCCGCCATCAGTCGCGCTGCTCTTCACAGCCCTGGTCCACCCGTTCGTTTCTACGCTAAGCAACATGTGTACGTCGCTGTAGACGCTGTTAAAACTCCAGCGACCTGCAGAAACAGGAACAGGAACGGGGCAGGCGACAGCAGCTTCCGGTCAACGCAACCGCTCCGCTCACGCCAAGAGGGTCTATGGAAGAAGCAAAGCGCCACACTGCCCCCTGCTGGCGCCACCGAGAGGCTCTACGTGTACTATTAGTTTAGTTTATTGTGTATTGTTTATTTGACAGGGACAACGCACAATGTTACAGTTGCACCAGAGTTAGCTGGCAGCTCATTAAGAAGCCATATAGTTATTATGTTTCTATTATTGTTTAAATTATTATGTTCTTATTCTTGTTCTCTTATTCGTATTGTTATATTGTTGTTATTATTCTTAACAGTGATGTATTTTTGTTGTTACTGTCATATTTGCTCGACCTAACACAAGGAGCTCAAAAGGCTAAGTGGGGGGTGGGGGTGGGGGGTGGGGGACGGGGACGGGTTCAATACTGGAACCATTTATGTTGATCCATTGTTTTATGTTTTCCAATAATGTTTGTTTTCCTAAAACGCTAATAACATGTGTTTGTAAAACAGAAGCCTTATAGTCCAGGAGGGCAGGAGTCACCCATGCTGGCTCCTACTGGAGTACAGCAAGAACACCCACAACATGAAAACAAACAAAATGACCTTAAACGTGACCATGGATTATGTGTGCGCCATATACACAAGCATACAATCCCAAATTGACTGCACAATGTTTTCCATAAAAATGCAAAGAGTCAAAGCTTTACATCCATCCACTATCGAAGCTGGCTTGGGTGATGGACGGAAGTGTTACATAAAAGACATAAAATACGCTCTGCAAGAAGTCGGAGCATCATTTCAAATTATTTAGGAAAATTCAAGTCCTCTCCTCCCATCAGCACCATGGTAGAAGAGTTTGAACCCTCCTCCGATGCTCCTGGCCTTACTCCCCTTCCACCTGGTCTCCTGCACTCACACACTATGCCTGCCCTCCTTCTCTCCATCATGTCAGCCAGCTCTCTCCCTTTACCAGTCATACTGCCAACATTCAGAGCTCCAACTCTCACCTCCACCCCCTCCCTCCTCCCCCTCTCCTTCTCCTTCTCCTCCGCCCAACAGTAGCACTTTCCACCGGCACCCTGCTGGCCAACAGTACTGGTGGCAGTTGCTGGTAACCCGGGCCTCCACCGATCCAGTATGGAAACCTGATTTATGATCGACATATTTGATACATACTCAATAATTCCCCCCAACGGGAGCAGCCAAAAGTAGTAGTAGTAGTAGGAGTAGTAGTAGTAGTAGTATTCTGAATATAGATAGCTCTTGCTAATTTCTGCCCAGGATCGCTTACCCGTACTTTTACATATCTTTATTAAATTCATGTGGGTGGCACAGTGTGATGTCATAGGAGAAAGACAGTTACCATTCAGATCAGCTCGCCACACGTCTCTCATACTAACTAAACTAACGAACTCTTTTTCAGATGGACATGAGGAACGAATAGTTTGAAGTTTTATTCCCAGTGCTTACCTTTGTTAACATCTGGTTATCTACTACTACTACTACTACTGCTACTACTACTACAACCACTAATTTCGGCTGCTCCCGTTAGGGGGCGCCACAGCGGATCATCCGTTTCCATCTCTTCCTGTCCTCTGCATCGTCCTCTGTCACACCAGCCACCTGCTTGTCCTCCCTCACCACCTCCATAAACCTCCTCTTTGGCCTTCCTCTTCTCCTCTTCCCTGGCAGCTCCATATTCAGCATCCTTCCCCCAGTATACCCAGCATCTCTCCTCCACACATGTCCAAACCGTCTCAATCTTGCCTCTCTTGCTTTGTCTCCAAACCGTCCAACCTGAGCTGTCCCTCTAATATACTCCTTCCTAATCCTGTCCTTCTTCATCACTCCCGATGAAAATCTTATCATCTTCATCTCTGCCACCTCCACCTCCAGCTCCTCCTCCTGTCTTTTCATCAGTGCCACTGTCTCCAAACCATATAACATAGCTGGTCTCACAACCATCTTGTAAACCTTCCCTTTAACTCTTGCTGGTACCCTTCTGTCACACATCACTCCTGACACTCTTCTCCACCCACTCCACCCTGCCTGCACTCTCTTCTTCACCTCTCTCCTGCACTCCCTGTTACTTTGGACAGTTGACTCCAAGTATTTAAACTCATCCACCTTCATCACATCTACTCCTTCCATCCTCACCATTCCACTGTCCTCCCTCTCATTCACACATAGGTATTCAGTCTTGCTCCTACTGACTTTCATTCCTCTTCTCTCCAGTGCATACCTCCACCTCTCCAGACTCTCCTCCACCTGCACCCTACTCTCACTACACATCACAATGTCATCCGCGAACATCATCGTCCATGGAGACTCCTGCCTGATCTTGTCCGTCAACCTGTCCATCACCATTGCAAACAAGAAAGGGCTCAGAGCCGATCCTTGATGTAATCCCACCTCCACCTTGGACCCATCTGTCATTCCAACCACACACCTCACCACTGTCACACCTCCCTCATACATATCCTGCACCACTCCTACATACTTCTCTGCCACTCCCGACTTCCTCATACAATACCACACCTCCTCTCTCGGCACCCTATCATATGCTTTCTCTAAATCTACAAAGACACATCTGCATATTTGACTTGGCAAAGATTTTAGGCCAATGTTATGATTCTTTTTCAGATTTCGGATATATCTGCTTATCTGAGCTGTAAAGACTGTGCTGCCCTTTCTGCTGCTGTGCACTAAGCTGGGCACGTATTCTCCACCTAGCTGGCCGTTTGTTAATTGGCTTCCTTTCAGATGCTGCTGTGCATACATGCCTGGGCCCCCAGGGGCCCGAGACCCTCAGTTCACCTGACAACGCTACTCTCTCTCCGGCCTCATTGTCATACAGTGTGTGAAGGAATTAACGTGCGGATGACGCTGCATGTTTATGGCCTCGGCAGTAGGTATTCATTTATAGTACACGGTGCGTCTTCCGATCATTGAGTGCTTCGGTAACTATAGCAACAAGAAGCCGGGGACTCACACTTGCCATTTGCTTAATGAGAATTTGACCAAGGTTTGGGAGGCAAATTATGTTTTTCAGACAACACGTGACAAAACCTGATCTTTTGTGGGGTGATATCTGGTTTTCACGCTGATGTGGAGGCAGAGGGGAACAAATCGGAGGGGTTGAGGAGCAGATGACTCCGCTGTTGAAGCCTTTGCTGTTCCGTTGGACTTGATAATTAATGTTTTGTTTGTCATCGATGTGGCCTTCTCCATAGCTGACTATGGCAGCGTGTCTCTTGGACGACAGTCTTACAAACACAGAGGTTATCGGTGGCCGGCCTGTGCAGCAGTGGCTGCAGCGGGGTAATTATCACCACAGACAGGACGCCCGTCAGCAAAGGAGAGATGACTTGTTTCCTGGAGACTGCAGGAGGGATGTTTACATTAACGTGAATTCTCAATTGAAATTCCGTTCTCCTGGTTATGTTCTCCATGTGTATGATGGAGTCAGGCTCCATAGCACCACCAGTCATCTTCACCATGGGTGGAGACTCTCTCCAGTCTCCGTATACCACTGTTGAGATGTTTGACCTGCTAGGATGAACACTGGTGCAGCAGCAAACACGTCCGTGTTGGAAAAAAGACTGAGACGTGATGCTGATGTATCCATGACAACCAGTATGACTGTACAACAGTGTTCCGATACAGCGTGATGTAGTTTGTAATACGTTAGACTGTGTGTGTTAGCTTTGGTCCCAGGATCCATTTTTACAAGGGTGGAACTGTTTACTGCTGAGCTGACGGCACACCACCCACAATATCTGCTACACCTGGTTTGTAGTCCTGCTACACCTGGTTTGTAGTCCTGCTACACCTGGTTTGTAGTCCTGCTACACCTTGTAATCCCAGAAAATCAGTCAACAGGTCTATTTCTCTCTGCCTCCTATATCCAATTGCATCACACCACGGTTCTACTGGAGGCAGCATGGTGGTGTAATGGTTAGCGCGGTCACCTCACAGCAAGAAGGTCCTGGGTTCGAACCCTGGGGTAGTCCAATCTGGGGGGTCATCCTCTATGTGGAGTTTGCATGTTCTCCCCATGTCTGCATGGGTTTCCTGCAGAGGCTCCGGTTTCCTCCCACAGTCCAAAGACATGTAGTTCAGGTGAATTGGCTGTATTAAATTGTCCCTGGGTGTGTGTGTGTGTGTGTGAGTGTGTGTCATGGTCATGAAGCTGATGGGGGTGCTGGTTGGTCTGTGACTCCCATTTGCTGAGTGATGGGTGTGCACGTGGGCTGGGATGGCCGGTACTCTGTCGCTGGTTTTAATGTCAAATTAAACTCTCACCATTACATACCCTGCACATGACAGAAAGACATCGCTGTGTGACGTTCTCTCCATAATAAATGAGCTGATGCCCTGGGTGTGAGCTGGCTCTTACAAACCTGTACAGAGGTGGGGGTGTAATGGCCGTCATCATAGAAACATATTAAAATCTCATCTGTACAGCAGACGTGCCCCGTAAGGCCGCCAATAAAGACTGATGGCTGACTGAAGTCGCACCCAGTCAGCAGCAGTCACAGGGCTCAGCTGACACCCCGCAGGACCCACAGCATGGTGAGATGGTGACAGATGACCTCTGGGGGCTAAGAGTACATCTGTCACCATCTCACCATGCTGTGGTTGCAGCTATTCCCCAGCCCTCTGTGAACAGTACACATGGCCGTTGTACCTCTAGCTAATGGTCACGGCAGCTTGCATTTGAAACCCCTCGCTGGATTCTGTTGAGACGCAACTGGGCCGGGTTCGGTCGCTACGAAGCTGCTGTTTATAAAGGTGGGGATACCTGCAGTCAGCTGAAACTGATGAAGTCCCTTAGATGAGTGAGGAAACGTTTCCCCCACTAACTGTTGTGTCCAGATGAGCTGATTCAACTTTCTGGGACACACTACTTGATAAAACGTCACCTAAAATACGGAAATACTGAAACACTGTCCTGTGGTACCCCGTATATAGTACAGAACTCCCACCGCCTGACCCAGTGTACCCATACTACCTAAACCAGCATCACTTACTAAACTACCTCAACAGCATCATTTACTTTTAAACCAGTATCATTTACTAAACTGGACTTATGTTTCATTGATTAATTAATTAATGAATCACTTCACAAATGACCAGCAGTTTGTTCAGGTATTCTGACTCCTGTCCTCTACAGCTCCTCTTAGACTGAACAGTGCTTTGTATTCTATGTCTTCTTGTCTGCAGAGGAGTTTCCTTTCTACAGTAAATACATGACCTCAGGTTGTATCCAATTTCCCCTCGGGGATGAATAAAGTATTCTGATTCTGATTCTGATTCTGATTCTGATTCTGATTCTGATTCGTCTTTTCAATCAGCTTCAACCACAGAGGAGCAGATGAATATAAGGAGGCACTTTAGAGGAAGATTTCTGCGCTTTAAGAATGAGGAGACATAGCTTGTGCTGAACGGGGAGAGTGTTCACTATCACAGACTGTTCACCTCCACCTCTACAAATTGGCTGCAGTTTGTCTGCCAACCGCACCGAGATCAGCCACTTCCCTCAGCTGCCGGACAGGATGAGGAGGCCAAACTGTCAGGGAACGATCAGTTCCTGCGGCAGACTATCAAGCTTTCTATCAGGAGCAGCTGGGTACCAGTTCCCACCTCACAGCCCACAACACACCCCGCAGAACCTCTAAAACAAACTCAGCATCTTTAAATCAATTATACGGTCAAATCAGAGGCAGAACACAAATCAGCATCTTTTACAGTGTGGGCCAGGTAATCTTTCACATTAGCAGGAATTTGACTTGATGCACTGTCTGTCCACTGAGACACCTGGACACACGAGCTGTGACCTGTGTTAAAACGAAAAGGGAATAAATGCCTCACCTCTATGTTTGCAAGAGTCAATGGAAGCATTAAACAGTGTCAGTACAGTAACACCTGGGAGGGGCAGAGAAGCACGTCTGCAGAAGTCAGACAGCTGTGTACCTACATGTAAACAAGCCATCATCATGAAGAGACTATGAATATGAGAGGAGCACGGCAGCTCTAATGGCGGCTGACAACACGGCGGCATAGTCAGAGAGCTGAAGGTCCCCGGTCTGGGTCAGGAATCAGACAACATGGTGGTATAGCCAGAGAGCTGAAGGTCCCCGGTCTGGATCAGGAATCAGACAACATGGTGGTATAGTCAGACAGCTGAAGGTCCCCGGTCTGGATCAGGAATCAGACAACATGGTGGTATAGCCAGACAGCTGAAGGTCCCCGGTCTGGGTCAGGAATCAGACAACATGGTGGTATAGTCAGAGAGCTGAAGGTCCCCGGTCTGGATCAGGAATTGGACAACATGGTTGTATAGTCAGAGAGCTGAAGGTCCCCGGTCTGGGTCAGGAATCAGACAACATGGTGGTATAGCCAGAGAGCTGAAGGTCCCCGGTCTGGATCAGGAATCAGACAACATGGTGGTATAGTCAGAGAGCTGAAGGTCCCCGGTCTGGGTCAGGAATCAGACAACATGGTGGTATAGCCAGAGAGCTGAAGGTCCCCGGTCTGGATCAGGAATCAGACAACATGGTGGTATAGTCAGACAGCTGAAGGTCCCTGGTCTGGGTCAGGAATCAGACAACATGGTGGTATAGCCAGAGAGCTGAAGGTCCCCGGTCTGGATCAGGAATTGGACAACATGGTAGTATAGTCAGAGAGCTGAAGGTCCCCGGTCTGGATCAGGAATCAGACAACATGGTGGTATAGCCAGAGAGCTGAAGGTCCCCGGTCTGGATCAGGAATCGGACAACATGGTAGTATAGTCAGAGAGCTGAAGGTCCCCGGTCTGGATCAGGAATCAGACAACATGGTGGTATAGCCAGAGAGCTGAAGGTCCCCGGTCTGGATCAGGAATCAGACAACATGGTGGTATAGTCAGAGAGCTGTGACAGAGGAATATGCAGAGGGAAGGAAGAGATGGAAATGGATGATCCGCTGTGGCGCCCCCTAACGGGAGCAGCTGAAAGTAGTAGTAGTAGTAGTAGTAGTAGTAGGTGACCAGATAAACAAGGAGCAGGCACATGGGCAACACAAAGCTCAAGTTCTAGCTGCCGGGTTTTCAGTCCAAACAGGCGAGCAGGTCTGATAAGAGGCAGGCACGAGAAACGAGGTCCAGAACCAGGAACAAGACGGATCAACAGGCAGAACATGGGCTAGTTAATGCTGGACAGCTTGGCTGTACCTACACAAGACGCAAGACAATCTGGCAGGGGAACAGGGAACCAGGGGTGTATATGTGCTGGGGGGAACAGATGTGGGTTACACGGGGTTGACTGACGGCAAAAACAGGGTCAGGAACTGAAATGACAAGACAGGTGAGTGCTTCAACATAAAACAGGAAGGACAACAGACAATGACTGAAGTTCTGAGCTGACTGAACAGGGAGACATCGTGACACCGCCATTAGATTGGTGTCAGAGCACCTCCCTGCCCGGAGAAACCAGCCTGTGAACATTATTGACTTCAACACACACACCTCAGGTGCCCTGCAGAGAGACGGTCCACTCACAACCCCGCCGACTAAGCTCAAGAGCAAGGAAGTCTGCATGACCAAAAGCTAAAGCTTTCTGGAAGTCAGTAAAACAGTGAGGTGGAGGTGTCTTCTCCGTTAATCCATTTGTTCGTGTTGTACAGACTGTGGAAATGTAATCCAAACACGCCCTGGCCTTCCGGAAGCCACCCCGCTTTCTGACAGGCATGTTTTCCTCTCTCAGAAGTGTTTGTAGCCCCTCATTAAGCATGGCGGATGACGTCATACAGACGGGGCTCATCATCTGTCCCTGTATTCAAGAGCAGCTCTGGGGTGATTGTTCTGACCTTGGGGTTTAAGGCTAGTAACTGGGGGGTACTTGACCAGCTTCCAGAACAGAAGGCCTCGGCGGTGTCCTGAAGACCGTCTGCCAGGGAACAGTCCACACTGAGCTCATGACTGCTGTTAAACTCCTCCCCAGCCCGCCTCTCCGGCTGAGTGTGGAGTGGTGGGACGTCATTCTAAAACGGATCGTCAGGGTCTGTGGTGAAACCAGCAATAAGAAGCCCTTAGAAATCCTTTCATCCATCGCCCTGCCGTTGACGCTGTCAGCCCCCGACACTCACACAGGATTATTTCCATCAGCAGCTGCAAAGAGAAACGGGAAAGACTCCATGACGCCCATGTCTGCAACGCATTACACACATATAATGCATTATAGTCTGCTTATAGCACTGTATAATTATGTTATAAGCACCCGTGAATATTCGTAATGCTTTGTAACAACAGTCATAACACATTATAAGGCATTCTATAATGACATAAGGTCAAGTGTCATAAGCCTTCATAATTGCTGGTCAGTCAGTGACTTTGTCTTTTGCATGACTCATAGTGTATTCTATGTGGCGCAGGTCTGTGGAGACCGGGATGGCGTCCGGCGCTCCACCCGTGTCTGTGCCCCGCGTATTACACAGGAGCTTCCACTTACAGTGTGGTCCCGGGGCCTGGTCCCTGAGAGGACCGTCCATTACATGTACTGGCGCATATGGAGCTATGCATACACGTATGTGAGGAGGCGGCACGGGGGCGCAGTGCATGGATGGATGGGTGGATGGATGGATGGACGGGTGGATGGATGGATGGATGGATGATGGATGGGTGGATGGATGGATGGATGGATGGATGGATGGA